>NW_027466880.1:3995000-4000000 GCF_046128005.1 Genypterus blacodes | reverse complement strand
CCCTTCACCCGGGCTGGGATCTTTCCCACTATTATCACCATTTCCCTGGAGAACACAGAGAAAACGGGCCGTCCGGAATCCACCCAGGCCGTCCACCACACCCGTCCAGATTCAGACCTATCAAATTAATCTCCGAGGGTCCCCACACTGCGGGGGGCTCTAAGGCATTAAGGGATGAGAGTTTGAACGCAGAGTGGCAGCGCAATGGGAGGAATAAAGGGCCGTATATGAGAAGTGAACGCAGAGTGGAGAGCTTCCCCGGAAACAATAAAGCAAGTTCTCCCTTGCTGAGCGTATGTCTGCGTCGCTCTCCGGCTGAGGACCACATGATACAACGTGAGCTGTACAAACAACAGATCACAAAGATTGTCAAACATCCCACTCCTGGACAATCATTACATTCCTCTTCAGAAGGTTCCCGCGCTAATAACACATGCACCTCCTCCTCCTCTTCCTCCTCCTCTTCCTCCCCGAATGGTTTTCCCTGGCTGCTCCCTCACTTTGCGGCCGGCTCGCTGATCGAGCTCCAAGATGGGCGGCTGAGGAGGGTGGAGGACCTGCAGACAGAGGACTTCCTGCTCGGCTCACTGGCCCGTCCAGACCTCCGCCTGAGCTGCTGCACGGTGCAGAGCATCTCTCAGTCAGCCTCCTCCACCTCCATATCACGCCTCCTCATCCTGCTTCATGACCAGCAGTCCCAGGTGAAAGCTCCAGAGCGCAGGAAAGACAGCAAACCACTCTGTGACTCATCATTCACAGCAGATCCCTCATTATTATTCTCTGCACATAGTATCTCATGCTACATTCAGGTCATATAGGGAAAACTGAAGTTACGATACTTCATATATACATTACATCTGACATACATACATGGTCTCCAGGTATTTGAATTTGTCCAGGCTGATCTAGATTCTCCCCCCAGAAGCCGTTTAAAGAACCAGAACATCCTTAAACACCCCACGGCCACAGTTAAGACCACTACTGTACTGTAGAATGCCATTAAAGGGATCACAGGATTCTTCTTTTAGACTCCTATGATCTACACAAGGTCCAACAGAATGTATTTTAAGCCTCAGTTAAGACAAAGAGAACTCTTCCAAGGACAGACAGAACGCTCAATAAAGACTACAATTGCTTTTAGGGGTCCCGCAAAGAACTAGAACCCTTCATATTCACCACGAGAACGTCAGATAAGACACCTGAAACACTCTCAAGAACCAATGAGCCCCGAAGATGTGAAAAGTCCCTTTACTATTAATCACTAACTTACTGCAGACCTGTTGGCTTATTATAAAGTGGCTCTTTATTATCGTTTTTTCATACAGGGAAATTTGCTTCCAACTTTATAATTAGCGGCAAAATGTTCTTCCAGTAACTCATCATGTCTGCAGTTGAATATGTTAAGAAGTTGTTAATAAAGTTTGAGCCACATCCTCTGCAGGCGGAAGGTGAGTTAGACGTCTTTCACAACCTGGGAATGTAAAGATTGTTCATCAATAGATTATAAGGCATAAAAAAATAGTTTGTAAACCCTTAAAAGCCCAAACAGAGTTTAATAACTGTAATTCTGTCATCATGTTTGTGGATCTCTAAGTTTATATGTACTCCAAACTGAGACAATACTATCCTCTTGTGACCAAGTGTGTAAACTGCACTTCCCTGTCTGATCCTGTGTATACCCCCTCTGCAGGAGTTAGTGGACGTCTATGCTGAGTATCCATTCTTTGTGCGTGGACGAGGCTGGTCCTCCTGCTGTCCTCAGAGGACGGCCGGGCTGTGCGGCCTCCAGTGCCGTCTGCTCAGCGTTGGTGACGTCTGCCTGGCTCTCACCCCTGTGTCTGCCACCTGCCCCGTCCCAGGGCCCGTCACAGAGCCCAAAACCTCACCCAGGAAATCAGACGGAAGACGAGGGCCCCCGGAGCCACCGCATCTTCCTGAGCCCCCGGACAGGCTGTCAGGGGGGCGGAAAAGGGAGGCAGAGGCGGCCCGGAAGAGGCACAGCTCAGCACCGGAACTAAGAGGTCCAGGCACTAATTGTGCCTAGTGAAGGGGGTCATTGCTTCACAGAAAATGGAGCAAGCCAATCTCTTTTAATTAAGCTCTGCTAAATTTAACCTGTATTTGCCTGTCTTTCTACCTCGTAAATCCTTTTTATTTCTGTTTTTAACTGTCTTTTTAACTTGTATGTGTGTGAGGAGTTAAAGCTAGAGAGGAAGGATAGGTGGTGACTGTCAGGGCTCCCCAGATGATTCTTTGACAATAGTACGATTGCCGGTGTCGGTCAGGGATCACAAGCTGACCGAGGCCAATCAGGTCTGAACATGTGGCACATCAGTGACCACGCATTCACAGAATTCCGATGTCTGTGGAAATTCAGGGTATAAATCTTTGTTGCCAGACCCCTCATGTGACAAAGAAGTACTGACTGATCTTCTCCCAGGCAAATCATATTTTGAAAGCACACAAGCCCTCAGGTATAGATGATTCAGCTAAAACATTCTATCTCTCTTCTGCCAAACCTTGGTAGGTCAGGTAAGACTAATCTATGATCACAGATAGTGAATACTGTTTTTATTCTGATTTGTCCATAATGTATTCATACACTGAATGGATTTTCAATGACAATCAATACATTTTTTTGAGAAATCCATCAGCAAGACTTAGTTTTACCCTTCTACCTCGGTTTTCTACTGAACGTAACAGATTAAACCTGTGTTTCTTATTGTGTCTGTTGTAAACATTCAGCTTCCCTGTGAATGCTTTGATTTGCTTGTGTTCTGTATCGCTGCTTTGCACCTGATGCCTGTCCCGTTGTTACAGTTGCTACAGTTGTTACAGTGAACACAGACGCTTGTGCAATTGAAAGCACCTTAACTGTGCAATCTGTGATTGGTGCCGTCAGACTCCACATGGTCCACTTGTCCCGCTGCAGGTCCTTTGTAGTTAAATGTAATTGCCTCACATTTGAGCAGTGAAACGGCTGGCCTGAGATGTTGTCATGGTTATGGCAGAGCTCTGTACACCAATCACATTTTGAGCCTTTAACTTGTAAGATGTTAGAGCTGACTAAAAATAAATCTGTCAAGTGTATAATGGATACTTATAGTTTTTCCAGACCTTCATAAGCCAAACGTTGTCTTGTAATAATCTACTGATCTTAAGAGAATGTATTTTTACATGCACTTCCTCCCCCACTTTTCGTGGGGGAGGAAACTTTTTAACAATGCTGAATCATTCCCCCAGATTTGATCAAAGTTGGCCGTAATCCTCCTAAGATACCAACTGATGAACACAGGTGAAAACACTATCGTCATATTAGATTTGTTTGTTTTAATAACCAAAAAACCCCAAAACACTTCACTTTTGATAACATTTATTAAGTCAATTGATATAAATTGATTGCTGATTTTTGCTCAAAAATACACAACACAGCTTCTGCTTGCCACCTGCGTGAGTGATTGCACACATAGTGATGTCTGTTTGATGTGGACACTGACATCTCATTGATCAACCAGCATTAAAGATACATATCAGAATAAATATCTGCACCCCCTCCTCTAGGGAACCAGGGCAAACTCAGTCTCACACATTGTGGGTGTGTGTGTATGTCTGGGCTTTCCTGGCCAGGTGTGCTTGCTGAGCACCAGTTCAGTCCATCGGAGAACACCAGAGTTCCCAAAAACATTTGCAGGGGATTAAGCAGAAGTAGAGGAGAGTAATCTTATATTTCATGTGCTGTGGAATATCAAATGCACTTCTATCTAGGATATGTTTTATATTCTTATTCCTGATGCACACAGCATTTAAATCCTGATGTGTTTATGATCGCAGCCAGTCTGAGCCTATGAAGGTCTGTGTCCATCCGTCCGACAATTCCTGCATGGCAGCAGCTTCGTGGCCTCTCTTCTTCTGTCTGGCTCCTCCACATCCTCACAGGTCGACCTCAGTGACACCCACAGGCCTTCACCACCATGTTGCGATACTTCTTTAGGATGACGTTGGAGCTGTCATCAAAGTAGAGCACTGAGATGCCATGGAGCTGGGTGGGGGAACAGCAGGGCTTTGGCACCGTGTCTGGGTTGATGAAGTGCACCTGTGGTTAGAGGAAGAGGAAGCATATATCAGGCTAAAGTCCCTCCGGAGTTGTTTGAAAGAGCTCCTGTCACTGTCCAGTGCTTGTGACTTACTAATGTTTGCACAATAGCATGATTGGTGGCGTTCATGTAGGAGTTGAGGGGGAAGGCGCACTCTCCCTCACAGTAATATGCTGCATAGCCCTCCGGTGCGATGATCCAGTCCTGATCGGATTCAAAGCAAACGTGAACATAATATTCAGCTTTGGAAATGAAATGAAACTCGTGAAAATGATTGTTCTGTTTCATACCTGCCATCCCAAATCTCTGAAACTGACGTACAGCTCGTGCTTTTTACAGCCCTGTTTGGAGAAGCCGAAGTTTTCTGAAATTGTAAATAAAGACATAAACGGGAGTGATGCGTGAATTCTAAGCGGTCACAAACTCTAAATCCACTGAAGCCCACGCTCACCAGTTGCTGCTTCTACTGCTTTAAGTGCATCTTGTGCGGTCTTCTGAGGTCTGGAGCGGTTGGAGTGGCGCCCCTTGTGGCCGTGGGCGGAGCGGATGCTGCGGAAACGCACCTCTGTGGCTTTGAAGAAGGCGACCACGAATGGCTGCTTGTCCTGGGGTCCGCTTCCAGCCACCAGCCCTGCTAGTCTGGGGTTCCTCCTCTGGCCTACAGGGGGAGACACAGGCCAAAGAGAGACTTGATGACTTGTGACCCAGCACACCCCAGACGCCACTAAACTACAATTTATTTGGTTTATCCTATATTTGACCACAAAAAACAAAATTGTGCTGAGACGTTTGACCAGCCACTACACAGTACTACTCATTGCATCATGTGTCTAAACAAACACTGAAGACTTTCCTGCTGCTGTGGGTGTTATGTGAGTCAGTGTATGTAGTGACTGACCGTGGCCG
>NW_027466880.1:3200000-3282500 GCF_046128005.1 Genypterus blacodes | reverse complement strand
GCAGGAAGAT
This sequence comes from Genypterus blacodes, assembly GCF_046128005.1. Classification (NCBI taxonomy): domain Eukaryota; kingdom Metazoa; phylum Chordata; class Actinopteri; order Ophidiiformes; family Ophidiidae; genus Genypterus; species Genypterus blacodes. Next base: position 3,282,490 of record NW_027466880.1, on the reverse strand, counting down.
GGCAAACAGCATCACATCTTAGAAACTCAAACAGTAATAAATTCATTTATGAATAATGATCTAAAGCCTTGTTGGTTTAACATCACCAGAGGGCAAAGTGAGAGGATTAAACCGAGCTGAGGGTTTGTCTGCCATTCAGATCAGGAGAGATGAAGAAGCAGAACATCCCATCATAGGTGAGCGTTCCATTTTTTGTGCTGAACTGTTTTGGGTGTGGCAGGAAGATGGCAAACAGCATCACATCTTAGAAACTCAAACAGTAATAAATTCATTTATGAATAATGATCTAAAGCCTTGTTGGTTTAACATCACCAGAGGGCAAAGTGAGAGGATTAAACCGAGCTGAGGGTTTGTCTGCCATTCAGATCAGGAGAGACGAAGAAGCAGAACATCCCATCATAGGTGAGCGTTCCATTTGTTTTGGTGCCTTTTTCATGGGTTCTCTGTGGATTTGGAGCAAATCTAGATCCAAATGCAGATAAAACATTCATTTCCATTTAATTGTTTCTATGATTGAAATCCCAAATGTAGAGGCTGGTGTTGGTCCAGCCAGGAGCTCTCTGACTTTATTGTGGAATATTTGCAGATTCAGAGTTTTGGAGCCATGAAGTTTGTCCTGGGGCTCATGGTGATGCTGGTCTGTGTCCAGATCTGTGAGCAGGCCACCTTTGGTGAGTTCAGATTATAGATATGCTACACATTGTACACATGCTATCATTAAAACATGATGTTGTTGTTAGACGATGAAGTTATTTAGGATGAACAGAAATGTAAGATCCCAGCGATTGTTATTGTTTTTAAGCCTCCTCTAAATGACTTGAAGCCTTTATATACATATAGATATATATACTGTATTCACAGACAGTATGATTGACATATTGGGAGGCTCAATTTGAAATTAGTCAATCTTGAAGCCTGTTATCAACTTCTAGCTTCTTTGTCACAGCCTTGACGTTCTTGCCATAAACATGAAACAAGCCTGTCAGATATGTGTCAGATATGCTGATTTGTGCCTCTTTCTGTGCATATATAGTTTTCTGTTAGACCATAGAAATTATCTCCACATTACTCAACAGCTGTTATCTGTATGGGTTCATAACTGTGTACATTCATTTAACTGTATGAAAACACACCTTGTGTAATTCTTATTTCATGTTTATTTCCTAATAAACCAGCAAAACAACAACAGTGGTTTACAGAGTCAGCATAGCAAATGATGATTTTGACATCAGATGTGCAAGTGGAGCATCGTTGTTGAATGTTTTTGTCTTTTCAATGCAATTCTTGCAACTCCTTGTACGTTCTAATTATAGTTTCTTTCTTGTGTTAAGCTCTTCTTCTTAGGCCTGGTTCTTCACGTCATCCTTCTAAGCCAAATCGTGTTCATCATCATCGTCCTCATCGTCATTATCCTCGTCCTCCCTCCTGGCTGAGTTCAGGCTGTAAACGCTTTAAAGTGAGGCAATGTGGCTTTATGTGGTGGAAGTTTGATAATGGGCCCTGCATGAAAGTCTACCGCAAAATGGACTTCAACAATGCAAAGGTGATGCAATACCCACAAACACACACACACACACACACGCACACACACACACGCGCGCGTGCACACAATCACACACACACACACACACACACACACACACACACACACACACACACACACAGATGATGGACCTGCTATTTCACAGTAAGTATGAGCTCATTGTGTAAACATACTGCATCTTCTCATTTGTGTTTGTGTGTTTGCAGAGGGTCTGCCACAAATATGGGGCTAAAGTGGTGTCACTTCACAATTGGACAGAAAATCTTCAACTGACCTGTCTGACTTTACGACACTTTAAGAGAAGAGTTCAGGTTTGGACCGGAGCTACAAGGGTAAGAAAAAAAGAATAAAAGAATGGACAAATGGACAAATGGATGTTTGCCATAGATGATAGGGGGGTTGGTGGCTGGGTAGAAGAACAAATGGACCTGAGTAGATGTAGAGGTCAGCAGACCTCCAATGGGAGCTGAGGTTACTGCTCTGTGGGCTGATTGATGCTTTCTGTTATGAAGGGGAGAGGATGGAGGTGGACTGACGGCTCTGAAGTCCACTACATGAACTGGATGAAAGGGGAACCAAATGACTGGAGGGCCAGTAATTGTACAACCACCAATTATAAGTGTAAGTCTGAAAACAAACTCATAACCCAGATCAAACAAAGCTCAACACCTCTGCCAACGTGTGTGTTTGTGCCTGTGTGTGTGTGTGTGAGCCACATGTAAACACATATTTGGGAGGGTTTTTAAGGATTGTACCTCCAAATATACCACAACCTGATTCTAAAACACAATATATATGTGTGTGTGTGTGTGTGTGTGTCTGTGTGTGTGTGTGTGTGTGTGTGTGTGTGTGTGTGTGTGTGAGTGAGTGAGAGACATGTTGACTTTAATGTCTCTTTAAAACCATTAAAGGTTTATATGACTGACAACATAATTCAGATCAGTGAGATTTTCTCAGTAACTGACGTTTGTGTTCTTTTGCAGGGTATGCAAAGTGGGCCGACACCCCCTGTGGAGAACGACACTATGTTGTCTGCGTTAAGTAATGAAGATCAGCTGATCTCTTGGACTTTGTTCCAGCTTCACTGCTGAGAAGACCAGCAGCCTTCTGCGTCTGCCTATTTACTCAATAAACACTCTACTGCAGCAAAAACACTGATCTGCTGTCGTTTCTGCTTGCTTGCACGTGTTTGAGGTCATGTCTTCCAAACTCCTGACATGGTTTTGATGTAAGTTGTAGCATTCTGGAGATATTTGCTGTTCAGTCAGCAGGTATGTTGGCCTTTGAATAGACACTTGTGGATCCATGTAGCTCTTTCTTCAACAGTCCAAACTGAAGTTAGACACACCACAAACAGCATCTTATCATCTATGATTCCTAAGTAGAGCTGAGCTTGATGACTCTTTACTATAACGCTGAGGGTGCAGGACAATTGAAGTAATTAACAGTGAAAACAGTTGATTAAACACTGCAGTGGTTCCGTCTGGGTGTGAGGCAGAACAGACATCATGAAGTACAGACATGGCTTACATAGAGAGTTAAAAGGAGAGAAGTGAGCGGACAGTTTCCAGGGGTCCCCTGAGAAAGTCAGAGATGCCACCTGCATCTTCTCAGGGAGGGGAGATAGAGGGGCTCCGGGCTTCTGAAGCACGTCACCATGCAAGAGGTATAGTCTCTAGTCTGATGGCATCATGTGTTTTAGTGAAGAATAGAATTTAAATGAACCTGAACATCCATCAAACTGGAGATTCGAGGTTGAGGAAACAATTGTGATTCTAGTTTTAGAGTTTATTTCTTAACGGATTCCAGAACTTATCGTAAATTCCAAAACTTCCAAATTGGACTTGGGAGGGAAGTTCAAACAACAGAGTCAAACAATCTGACAGGAATCATTCCTCAGGTACTTTAAATTGGACCCTTGAATAATTTTGAAGATGATGGCGGGCGATCGATTCATTGCAGTTCTTTTACCTGTATTAGTTTATCATTTCCACTATGAATATATATTGGGTTCATTACATTAGAATATAAGCTATGATTTATTCAACGTCTATTCTGTTCGACTGATCTGTTAAACAGGACCGAGCATCACTTTGAAAGTGAAATCCACTCCACACACACACATACACACCAGCACGTTATGTAAAAATAAAGGGTAACTTTGATGATGTCAGCGCTCATTAAAGTGGGCCACTGATGCCTTTTTAATGAAAGCTGCAGCCGGCCGGAGTGGAGAGAAAAAACACTGGAGGTTTTTATATGCCTTTGTTTCCTCATTAACCTTAAATTATGCAAACCTGAACAGTTTAAATTTCATCTCGTGGACAGCTCCCTCGTCCTTATCTTGCCCCTTCCTCTTCCTCGCCATCCACTCTCTCCTCCTCTAAGCCGGGGCTGCTTTCATGTCAGTGCCGACAATCTGAGCTTTGGTTGCTGCTGATTCTGCTGCTGTAATGAGCTCTGCTACGTCCACAAGGTCACGCCGCACAGACACACACACATTCCTTTTTCATTTTCTGTGTGCAGATTGTGTTTACACTGTCACATTTCCTTTGTATCTTCGTGTCATACAGACTCTGTGTGTGTGTGTGTGTGTGTGTGTGTGTGTGTGTGTGTGTGTGTGTGTGTGTGTAGCCAGCAAGCTGTCACCAAGGTCAATATAAACAGAGAGTCGTCTGTCTCCCCTGTATAATCCAACTCTCCTGCCCTAACATTCAGAAACCTGCTCTCATATCAGTCTGTGGTTTCTCTGCAGCCCGGGGGTCTGCGGCTTCATATCAAGGTATGTATATTTATCTGCTCCCCCGCCATCGATGGCCTAATGGATCGATGATGGGGATCAGTATTTCACACTGAATCAGATGACACCCTGGGGGCTGCACGGTGGCCACACAGTGGAAATTTGGAAGGAAGTTAATATTACAGGCAAATATATAATCTTTGTGTGTGTGCGTGTGTGTGTGTGTGTTTGTGTGTGTTTGTGTGTGTTTGTGTGTGTGTTCTGTTTTAGATGAAGACTAGCAGTGTTGGAACGTATGACTATTGACTACAAACCATTAATTCTTTTATATGCAATTTCTTTAAGTACTCACAGTATAAAACACTTAATAATAAAGTTGCGATATGTAATTTTTTTCTTTTCTGTGTTTGTTATTTGTTGACATTTAGGTTATGCAAAACCCATAACCATGGCAACAGTGCTTTCACAATAGTGAAAGAATGACAGGCTTGTCTGGTTACAGGTGGAGGAGACAAAGTGCCAACTGGCTGTCTGTTTGTGTCTCAACCACCGCAAATGCCAACTCCACATGTCAGTAACTTCCACTAAATACTGCTGTGTATATTTTTAGTTTCGTTGCAGTTTACAAAGTAGCGCAAAGCTGAAAAGTCTTGCAAAGCACGTGGGAAGACGAGAAAAACAATCTGCTCATTTCCATAAGAAATACAAACTGGGTCGTACAAGACAGTCATGGCACATGTTTGTTTACAACCTGCAACATTTACATGAACAAAAGGTTACGCAGTATTTTCAAATAAACATGTGTGAGCAGGAAAATGTAGTCCAGGATCCAAAGAAAAAGTAATGAAGGAAGAGTAGAGTTCACTTTTAGCATAGTGCGAATTTCTTGTGTCCTTTTCACACTTTTACTAGTTATAACATGTATGATAACAAAATGTAGAAGATAAAACCCAGGCAGAGGAAGGAGGTAATAAAAGAGACGGATACAGAATGTCAGACATGTTACGGCGAACATTAGGATACACAATAATCCTATGATATGCTGAAACCAATGGAATTATGGGTAATATTCCAGTGTCATTCACATAAAAAAAACTCTAAACATCCAGAACACACAGTGAGGCGACTTCCCCGTCAGATGGGGATCACGTGCGTCTCCTTCACCTCCTGCTCTTCATGAGTCATTTCACTGTGGCTCAGCAGAGAGGAAAACAGGAACTTCAACAAACATTCCTCTCAAGCAGTGCCGCAGCTGTCGATTTGCCGTCTTAGTGGAGCAACAAAGTGGCGGCAGCGATTTGGGAGATTCCCTCCCATTTTCCCTCCACCTGCATCCGATCCCCTCCATGTCGGCTTCCAAGGACACGCGGCGAACTCCAGAGGAGACCGGGTGATGTTGGCAACGACATTGACGAGGCCCATCCAGCAGCTGTTAGAGAGGTGTGTGTGTGTGTGTGCGTGTCTGTGAGACAATACAAAATGAGGAGCATTCCCGTGCATCTTTGGAAAAGAGAGAGAGTTCTGTCTGAGTGATGGGTGAGTATGGCAGCTGTGGTGGAAACTAATCTGCTAGTTTGTTGCAGATATTTGATGATGTACACAATCTGTACACCACAATCCAGCCATATCGTCCATATTAAGGTGAAGTGTACACTGCAAAACAGGATCTTGTTGATGGCTGTATATTGAAAGACGCCGTTTCCTGTTTCCCGTTTTATTCCGGACCGCAGCTCCCATCCCCAACATGCTGTTCAAGCACAAACTCACACACACAGACTTACGTGAGATTTGATTCTCCTCAACAATTGATGACACAGAGGGAGGACATGGCACACATATATGAGTGGCTTTAGCACATATTAGTGATGCCTCAATATCTTTTTTTCAGGTCGAAAAAGAAAATCGATGAAGTGCGTTCACGTGTGTGTAACTGTGCGGTTCATTAGGCTGCAAGCTCACTCTCAACTGAGCTTTCTGTCTTTTAGTGTGAAGCAAACACAGGAGCTAAAAGTGGTGTGAATGCAGCTGTGCGGGTGTGTATCGCCCCTCCCTCCCTGCCCCAACCCCCCCTCTCTCCTAGCACCTCCGAGCAGCAGATGACATTTCATCAAATATTTATGAAAAACAATCTCTGCACAGCGTAATTAGAGGCCTGTGTTAATGTGGGGCTAATCCTTTCGGCTCCAGTTTCGCAGCGTTATGGGAGCCAGTGCCATGGTGTCTCCAGCCAAAAGCCGACGGCTGACGAGCGCCCTGTCGAGCGCTGTCGTGTAAAGCACCTCGCCACCGCCTCACCTATGAATTGACATTTGATCCCCTCACTCCTGCTCTGGTGTCACCCTTATTTATCTCCCTCCTGGATAGTCATAAAGCATCTGCCATGTAATACTGCAACAATACAGCACACACACACACACACACACACACACACAGACACACACACACACACAAATTTGACAGCTGACAGTCCATTTCCCCCAAATGGCTTGTAGAAGAAGAGCTGCTCAGCACATTATTACATTTTCAGGTTATTAATTACTTTCCAATTACTTAGGCAAATATGCTACATTGAGTGCCTAATTTCCCCGCTAAGCTGCAGCAGATGGATGTGGCGTTGGCTGCAGCCGGCGAGTCGTCGCCGCCTCAGCATAAAAGGAGAGCGCGGAGAGGAAGAGGAGCGCGTCGCCCCTCTTAGCTGTAGCACATTAGCTCATTAGTGAACCTTACGGCAGGGCAGCAGGACCTGTGTGTGTGGGTGTGTGTTTTGCACAGCCTTGGATGGGATCAGATGTAATTTATTCAGAGATATGTGCACCGTTTTGCAAAAGTACAGCGTACATCAGTGTTGTAATGTAAGTAACTCTGAAAAGTAATCTATGACTACACTTCTCCAATAAGATGACATTACTCATCATTCTAAGAATCACATCTTTTTGTGTTGCCTTGGAGAAGTGAGTCTGACTTGGAAGTCACTTTAAAAAAATGTAACATCTATTTTGCTGATGGACTGGTTACAAAATATGACCACTGATCACCAATCATCAATAAAATGTGTTCTGTCATCCAAACGTTATTTCTTCTTCCCTCACAAGTCTCGAGTTACAATTTATGTTGTCATGGAGATGTGCTGACTGTATTAAACATGATCATTGTTAAACATATATATTAGAAAGTGAAGTGACAGTTCACCATATCAGCGATGGTATCAGTGTTGTTGTTGTTTGTGTTATGACATGAAGTTCATGCAGTAAATGTGTTTTCCAGCTCATATCAGAGAGTTACTGCTGACTTACCACTTAGTGACTTACTCATGTAATTCCTCAAGAGCTACATGTTTGCTGACAGTCTGCTCCACGTCTGCCAGGTTTGTGTGTATCGCGAGATGAGTCGGCCACGCCTCTGTCCTAAACAGTGCCACCTACTGGACAGGAGTGTGTAGCCGGAAACAGCAGGCGAGATTTATTTGCATGATGTTACTTAATGGAAACACTGACAATTTGACTTTTATAGAATGTCCACGTGTTGACGCAAAACTCACAATATTATCTCAGCTGTATGTGCTGAACCTGTTCATCATTTCCCTCCTGGTATTAGAGCAAATCAACTTCTCCCCAAAACATGGGAATATTCCTTTAACAGTCTGGAGCTTAGGCTGAATGATGGATAGTCAATTTACGTTGAAGCCGTGTGTTTAGGCGTGTGTGCAGGCATCCGTACTGCACGTCGCCTCTGTTTCAGTCAGTGTGTACCCGTGAATATCTATTTACATACACACATGCACCGACTCACACAACACAGGGAGCCAAACTCCTCAGTCACACCTAAAAGCCTAATGGGAAATCTCTCCCCTAATTAAGATGCATGAATAATTCAAGTGGTGGCGCTCAAATTAGTATTCCATCAGTCCTGCGCGGCAATGACGGCCTGTCGAGGCACATTACCGCTAGTTACAGCCCGAGTGCGAGGAGGATGGCTGCAGCAAAGGAATGCAGACACCTTGAGAGCCGCTTGTCAGAGAATCCTGTCATTACTGCGGCGAGCGCGGCAAGCTTCCGATTTCTCTCCGTCTCTGTAATCAGCAACAACAAGACTCCTTTGTCTGGGGACGATCTGATGAATAAGATATAATTTGGGATGAAAATGAGCCCTGGGAGAGCGGCGGCGGCGGCTCTTTCTCCAACAGCTAACTTTAAACCAGAGGAAGCATAGTGAGTTTTATTCCTCTGAGCCCGTGTGGTTCCTAGTCATACAGTGGAACTTGTTTTTACACCGTGCTGCTTTAAATGCATGATTTAGCAGCGTTATGGCCCTGCAGTTATTGCCCCTCGCTCTCCAAGGAGCTGTTTAATGCTGGTAAAAGCAATAAAGAGGTGTTAAGACGGGAATTAAATCCAGATAAATCATCAAGGTTAACTCACAATTAGAGCCTGCGGTAAATGAAATTATTAGTCTATTTACAGGAGGAGCATTAACCCTGCTGGCAATGTGCTGATGCACCGATCACACACAAGCTCACTGTGGGTTTTTCTCCCTATGAGAACCAAACAAAATAATAATCCAGTCACGTTTTCTTGTAACTATTACATCTAAATCACTGGGATAGTTCTGAACTAAGGGACGTATTCAGAGCTGAGATACAAGTAAGTGAGCTTCAGGCTTCAAACTTACCTGAGAACACACACACAGAGCAACACAGCTGCTGCCAGCACAGTCAAGATTCTCTGGTTTCAGTTTGAATTGATATATATCATAGTATATAGTCAGACTCTTCAATCACAACCTCTCCCAGTAAACCTGGTCTAATGATTACACCGTGTAATATCCCTGATGTGCAATATGTAACAAATTCATCGATTTGCAATTTTTGCACGTGTACAATACGAGTTGTATTGTTGTTCTTCTGTTAGGCTCTTTACTTTTGTTAGGCTCTTATTTTATTTTAATGCCCTTTATTGCTGTGCACTTTCCACTGCTGCCCAGCTGCTGTAACAATGTGGATTTCCCCATTGTGGGTCGAATAAAGGATTATCTTATTTTATCTTATCTTATCTTATTAATATGAATAATATTTGAATTAAAAAAGATGAAATAGCTCATATTGCTTCATCCTGCCCAATCGTGGACATAGAAGAGGCCGCTGCTGTGAGCAAGTCTCCGTGACGACGTAAGTCAAGACGTGTGAGCGATGATTTTATGGTTCAATGATCATCTCTGGTCATAATTTAGAATCAATCCATATCCAACACCGGTCTAATATCTGTATATTTGTTTACATAGTACGAATACTACAGTTTGTTCATATTTCAACTGGATCACGGTTTGTCTCTCTCACTCCAAGAAAGCTGAACACCGGACCATCCTGGCAACCTCAGAGGCGTCTTTAATCATATTCATTTGACACCCAGAATGTTGTTGATCATCCACGCAGCTCGACTCTCAACTTTCCCTGCAGATCATTTAACTCGAGCAGTTCCACTTATGCTGACCAAGGTGAGCTGCCAAATCTGATTATAGTCCTTCAAATTTATCAAAAATGGAGTGGAGTTTTTGAGTGGTCATTTGGTCTTTAGAGAGAGAGAGAGAGAGAGAGAGAGAGAGAGAGAGAGAGAGAGAGAGAGAGAGAGATGCTGATGAAATGTGGAGGAATCGTGCAGATTTTAATTTGTGTCATTTCGCTGAAGTGACTTGTTTCATTCTGTAGTCTGACATTTATAACCAGAAAATTCATGCTTCCAATTAGCAACAAATCAAATTAGGACTCATTAAAGACAGATTCCTAAAATCAGCTGCCATGTTCTCTTCTCACAACAGAGGTCATCCAATCCACTTTTCAGGCTTGTTTCCATAAAGTGAAAAATAGACTATGACAGAGAACACCTTCTTAAAACAAATGAAGGGCAGTTATCGTCTGGTCTTATTATCTACTATCTTCCACATCCTAATCGTTCCAAGCACAACAATGCCTTTGTGAGCAAATTGGCTTCTGAAGCTCTCCACATGTTGGTTGAGAGGGAAAAGTGATATCACCAGTGACTCACGCAAACCTTGGGCAGCAGATAACAGGTTGGTTGAGCTGCGACAGCAAAAAGCGTTTAAAGTACTATTTGATTTGTAGCTACATTAGAAGAAGGAATTCACAAGTACACAGTTTAGAGTGTAAAAAAATGGGTTTTAGGGGTTTTAGAGCTTCGTAAAAATGCTCCCGAGTCCCATTCATTTGTTGTAATGGTCAGTGTGGGGCACAAATGATGTCATAATTAGGCTTATCTAAAAAAACAACAATGTATCTTTTAATAATGTGATTATATGATGAGGAGTGAGACTATCATCTTCATTCTTTATATAATATTTTGATTTCGTTTTTTTTGTCACCATGAAGCACACGCATGCATAAAAAGAAAGGGTCCCATGTTTCCTTTCCTTGTGTGTGTGTGTGTGTGTGTGTGTGCACGTGCCCATGTGGGTGTGTGGGTAAGTGTGTGTGTAGCCCAGGGGAGGCAGGCTGAGGTTTTGTGGCGTCTTTGTGCTGGGTTTAACCTTGGCTCTGGGCTAAACACACAGGGAATGTTCTGAGAGGACCTTCAGCCATCAGCGGCGGCTTTTCATATACTGCTCCATTCCTGTGGGAGCGCCGCCACAAACACAACTATTGATCCACTGTCATACTCTCACACACTCCTGCTTTTCTCTTTCTCTTAGCTCCCTGGGTAGTGTGTGTGTGTGTGTGTGTGTGCACGTAGGCTAAATAGTGCTCTCCAAAGTGGTCACAGATCCCATTATGTGGTATTTGGGTTATTGATGTGTTATTGGTGTCCTGTGTATCATGTAGGCTTGGGGTTTTGCATTATGTTACGATTTATTTTTATCCATTAATATTTAGTCGTGTCTATCCATCATAAGATATACATGGATTCAAAATAATGTGGCTGTAAATTCATGATTTCAAATATCTAATTGATATTTCCTATTCATGATCTATCTATCCTATTCTGTATTTATTTTTTACCCAGAGAAATGTAGAAAGAAGCTCTGGACACTTTTTTTTCTGTTTTTTTTTTTTTCTACATTATTCTGTTTTTTTGTATTCTCTTTTATGTAAAATCAAACAGCAACATAGTCCATATCAGCACATCTATGCTTCCTAATGGATACAAAATGTCACTAATGACACAGAGGGTCAACACACCGTCATTCATATACACTGCCATCACAGTTTTAAAATGTTAATGGCACTGTTACATTTACATTTTATTTTTGCAATACACACTGTTTATCGAGCAAATAGAGAGAATGGAACAGGAGGAGTGAAGTCTATTGGTTGTGTATCATAGATACAACACGTGTCTGCTGTATAAATTGTATAAAGTGTAAAAACTTTCATTACATGACCATAGCCAGTTACACATTCTGCACTTTGTACCCCTTATTGTATGTACTTGTCCCCTTATCTTGCATGTATTGCATGTAATTGTTTTCCAATAGAGGTGAATCTTTTCATTTCATTCTCCACTGTACTGCAACTGTTGCACAGCCATTTCCCGCGGGATAATTAAAGTTTTATCTTATCTTGTCTTGTCCTGTCTTAAAAAGGGATGATGACTTAATAGTTTTAAGAGTTTTGCTTCAGAGTTTCTAATGTTTATTTAAGCTTTACAATAAACCAACTAACAACTAAAATTGAAATAGTAAAAATAAAACTAAACTGAAAATGAAACAAAATTTGAAAATAAAATCACTTTTATCTGAAAACCTTAATTCAGATCTTTAAGGTTTTAAGACATTAAAACAAAACATTTTACAGAAAATTATTCTCCATGTCATGGTCTGATTGGCTGATATTTAACTCAACTTTTTGAGTTGGGGGGGTTGCGGTGAGTCTGCAACTGCAACTTCATAAGCAGCACTGTGCCTTGAAGGAGGTGTTATTGCCCATTGTCAGTGAAATTGATTGTTGCATCTTTCATTGTGATTATTGCCTGTATACAGTCCCTAATGTACTTTCATTAACGAGGCATTCCTGGCTGTAATTTATCACGACAAGAGCCACAGCTGCACCAGAGGGCCCAAAGAGCGCAAATCAACATTGCTAATCCTTCTTAAAATCGCTGCATATGGCGCATTGTGCAACAGCAAAACAGATAAGCAGACAGAGGAAGAGTTGGATATAAAATGGAGAGGAGAGGAGAGGAGAACGATTAGCGAAGAAATAGTAGGAGAGAGTCCAAGGTACGGCGATGAATCATCTCCACATTCTCTGAATAAATAGCGGGCCATTTCCACATCATAAATATCAGCCCTGCTTAATGTGCTGAGCTCCAAGGTGGGCCCACACTGCACCACCCAGGGGGTTTGGTGGTGGTGGTGGTGGTGGTGATGCGGGCGATTGGAAAGGATCCCTTACCTGCTGCCTCAGGAGAGGGGGCGAAGGGCAGCTTAATCCCTGAAGCAGGTACCATATCTGTCCTGGTCCCAGCGGGGCAGATGTGCTCCAGATGCCAGGATGGACAAAAAGGGGCATTAATCATTCTCAGTCTGATGACTCTCCCCTTCATCCCTGCTACCTGGATGAGTGTGTGTAATGGAGAGAGAGAGAAAGGTGTGCACACATACTGTACATTGCACATATTATCGTTGACTCTGCAAATTCCTGTCACTGGGAATGACAATAAATCTAATCCCAGGGGATAAACAGTCAAAATTACTACCAAATGCACAAGAAAATACCTGCGCTGATGTTATTCATTTTCTTTTATACCTTTTGAGTAAAGTCCTCCCGTAGTGAGCACATGGGTGACTTTGGGCTCTGATCTGTCCTGACGTGCGGAGGGTCAAGCTCATTTTTCCTCCGTGTCAGGCTTTGTCCTTTCAGATGAATTCTGGGGCTACAGGCCTGGGTGGATTGGCTTTGCACGCTGGCTACAGGCAGGTGATTGATGACTGAGAGTACGGTCCTTAGCTTTGCTCTGATTTCCCTCGACCGGATGACCTGACAGCCCCGATAGCAAAGCAAACGTCTGAATCGGAGCCCTTCACAGATGCTATGACGCACTGGCAGCTCTCCAAGCTGAACTTAAACTGACAAACAGTGAAGAGGTGTCACTTTGAGATGATTCAGTCAACCTGAGAGCACTTTCTCAAAAGGGTCAAAGCCCCTTAATTAGATTGTTTCAATCTGTTTCGATTACCAATGAATTCTTCAGTAGACAAAATACCACCAAAATCAAGATGCTACCTGTTAATATATTGACAGAGCAGACAGATTGGTGTGATTTCCTGAAATAACAGGCTTAAAGTTCCTTATAATGTTAAATGTAAGTAAATGTTATTTTATTTTTAAACTTTAGATACTAGAGATTTGTATACTTCTTTTGAGAAAGCTTACTTTTTTCTGGAACGTTTCACGAGATTATACATTTTTACCTCCTACTACATTTCTTTGTGTGTGTGGTCGTTGCTTGTTGGCATGATAACTCAAAAGGTAGTGATAGACTTTAATGATATTTGGTGGAGGATGTGGGTCGAGGCCTAGGGAACATTACAGTCGATTTTGAGGCATACAGATATTTCATTATTTGTAACATTCATATTTGAATGACCAAGACCACCATTCAGACTGCTTGTCCTGTGTTACTGTAACAACAGGTTACCACTAGATGTACCGCCCTTAGCAGTGACAAGCTTCAAACCAAAACACTATTTATACACAGCTATCAAACAGTTCCAACATCATCACATTAAAGATTTCCCTTTATATCTCCTAAACTAATAAAGATAGAGATATGTTTCAAGTAACTATAGAGGGTTTCAAGGTCAAGGGGTCTGGCTATAAAAATGAATTGTTAACAGGGATGAAAGTTTTGGGTGTTATGGCAAATTGAGGGAAATGCTTGCAAGTGTCTGAGTGCTTTCATGTTTTGCTTACTTCAGTCCTGTTACTTTTCCAGTGCGTGTTTGGAAAGGCAACACCTCGCAACAACAGCAAGCTGCCAGTTGTTTTCCACATTCCAAGTGCAATTAGTGCAAGTGGGAGCATGCAGCATATCTGGGGTGCCATTCAGATCAACTTCTCTCAGTATCACACGGTGCCGAGGAAAGTGGTGAGCCAACGCGTCGCTTCCCAGCCTAGCTTGAAGCCTCTGCATCAGCTGTTTGGATGAACCTTGAAACACAGGTGGTGCATCACCTCCTCCATTACCACCTTTCTTTTTCTTTTTTCTTTTCCACAGCCCCTGTGTCTCGTTCCCTCCCACAGTATGAGTGAAGGATAAAACTCTCCAACATCACGATTGCTCCTCTCTTAGCAGCAGCACACTGATGAGGCAGCGAATTACAATCTCCACATAGCGCAGGATGGCAGAGCGACAAGCAGGGGTGCATTGAGGGGACGCCACAGCACAAAAAACTCTGTGAATGGCCCTGACCATCTGTTTGCTCTATGAATGCATCTCCCTCCTCCCTACTACCACATTCTGGCAATCCTCTGCCTTGCTCTTGTACTGTGGCAGCTTGTCGGTTGGGTTCAGAGTTGTACTGGACATTTACCACCCACCCGCCTGGGAGCGAAGGTAAACGTCTGGCTAATTTGAACAGGCATGATTGGCTCTGGCTGTCCCTGCTGATGGGTGTTTTTTTTAGACGCTGGTCTCAGTTGTAGCGGAAGGAGACGTAATTTTATGTTTGGACCAACTGTTAAAATGAAATGTTACATTGTTCAGAAAGTGTGAAGCTTGTTTCCCCACCCATGTTCTAGCAAGAAGGCAGGGAGTCTACAAGTCTGCAGTCGGCGAAGGACACAAAACTTATGAATACTATGATAAAAAAAGTTTCTATGATAAGGGTGTAGTCAGGGTAGATAACACAGAAAAGAGTGAAGCCATTAATGCCTCCACTTATTCAACTTCAGTGTCAGTGCAGCCAAACATTTGCCACATTGTTAGCATCTTCCTGACAGCCCACTGGAGAGCAAAGGGCTCCTGTTTCTGGGGCCCAGGGACCCCTGGACGGCACCGGCAAACGGCAAATACAATTAAATCACAACCTGCGGCAAGATGAAGATGAGACAGAGGAGGCGGGGAGAGGGAGGGGGGAGGAAATGCACCCTTCCAGCCAAACCCAGACACATTACTATGGCAGCCTTCCAAGAGTCCTGCCCATCAGAGCCCAATCAAATATTATATTACATTATTCTCCAATTTTTGCCCCCCATCAGCCTCGGGGGCCGGGGGGCCGCGCCAGCACCGACGGCAGAGGAAATGTTTCCTCTGCAACCATCTGTAGTGATAGGAGGACATATTGGAAATCAAAGCAGGAACAGGAGGAGGGTGCAGAGGGCAGCTCCCCTGGCTCTGCACTGGCTCCTCTTCGCCCAGGAGTTACTGCTCTATGGAAGGAGCAGGATGTAAGTATAGGAAGAGGAGCACGTGTGCAAAATATACACAGGCATCACTCTATGTACTGTGCACACGTCTGTGTGTATGAGGGCAGCTTCAGCATACAGGAATACAAATACATTTGATAGGAAATGTGCTTACTGTACCAAAATCCCAGTTACCTTCGTTTGGTAAATGAAAATGCACAGCATGCACGTTTACTCATCGATTCATCTACTGATTATTTCAATTATTAATCAAGTAATCAATATTTGTACATGTCTATACTCCAATGAGTATGTGTCCATCAGCGCCTGACTGTGAGAGAGACACACAGAATCTGCGATAGCAAATGTCATGTGGCTGAATAACTGCTGGATGTTTAATCTTTTTATTTGATTAAATAGTCAATTATAAGTAATTAATTGTGACACACACATATACTTACATATCAAGAGGTATACAGTAACACGGTAAGTACTGTACATTTGTAGTCTTAAACTGCATGTAACTGTTTTTGCCTTTGGGTTACTTTACTTACTTAGTTTTGAATCCACTACATTCATTAACATTTACATGAATTTATGTTAATGTTTTCTTCCCATTAGAAATAGAAATATTATAAATCTTAAAGTCTTAAAGGAAAAGGAAAGGAAAAGAGCTGAAGGTGGGCAAATTCCCATAATTAAGTTATGAAGTCTGAGTAGAGTAAAAACCTCTCCTGGTGTTAATACATCTGCCAAATATCCATTAATGCTCCAATCAATATGTCTGCTGTACTAACAACATAATGGGGTGCAATTACAACTCAGGTTGTCTGATCAAAGTCCAGCAGAGCAGCTTCAGCCAGGAGGGATCAGACAGAGACAGAGACACAGACAGAGGTGTAGAGAACAAACAAAAGACAGTAACAAGACAACAAAGCTGTGAACAAGAAACAATGTCAGAAAAATAAATCACAAAAAAATGGGAAGGAAGTACAGAAAGGGCAACAAAAGGTGAGGAAGACAAGAGACGAGAGAGGAAAACTGTCCTCCGCTCCTCTCCTCTGTTTCTCTGTGAGACACTGAGTAATGACACAGAGCTCACGTCTCTGCTGCTCTGCGTCTCGCTCAAATTTATCTGAACGGCAAATACAATTAGACTACAGCAGAGCTACTTAGGATTTTGTAATGAAGGACATTATTTGTCTGTCTGTCTGTCTGTCTGTCTGTCTGTCTGTGTGGGGCCATCACGGTGACACAGATTTTGTCACTAACACTTGTAAATGGAAAACAGTTGTGTTGCAAATGGTCCTCGTTTCCCCGAAGACAAGAATCTGTAAGAAGACAGTGAGACTCAGAGTGTCGGATGAGGAGGAAGAACACATGTCAGGGACCTTGAGCAGAGTGTGTGCGTGCGTGTGCGCGTGGGTGCATGTGTGTGTGTGTGTGTGTGTGTGTGTGTGTGCGTGTGTGCGTGTGTGTGTGTGTGTGTATGTGTGTGTGTGTGTGTGTCTCTCAGCCTCTCTCACCTCCGCACAGCACTTCACTGCACTCTCCAGCGCTGTCTTGGCCAATCCATCTGCTGCCAGTGTGTAGAAGGTAATCACATGAAAACAGAGAGCAGCTTTATGAATTATGCATCCTAAACAAACATACAAGCCGTCGGGGCGCTCGGGTTCAAGGCTCTTTTCTCTGCCCAGCAGGTTTCTGTTCCATCCATGCAAAGAGAGACAGAGTGAGTGAGGAAATGAGAGAATGAAAGGTTATGACAAGTGGGAGGGTGTCAGGTCCACAGAGACGTGACATGCCTGCATTTCTCTCTCCTATCGCCTCTTTTTACCACCCCTCTGCACTTTTAGCACACAGAGACACACACACACACACACACACACTGCGCCACACACCCATCACCGCCACCCCGGCTTCCCAGTGGGAGACCAGGGGCCATCTTAGAGCTCCGTGACAGGACAGCAGGTGCCCCGAGGTGGGGGAGTCATGGGGACAACAAAGGTTTGTGGACTCTGGGTTAGGATGTGTGCCTGTGTGTACGTGTGTGTAGATGGTTGCGGGGGGGGGGGGGGGGGCTGGTGTAGCGGCTTGTTCACTGTGTCCATTAACAGTGGCCAGGCCTGAAGATCAAGCCAAGGGCACTCCAGCCGGCCACTCCTCAAGCCAGGTTTGTCTCTAATGAGTCTGTGTGTGTGTGTGTGTGTGTGTGTGTGTGAGCGTGCATGCGTGCGTGCGTGCGTGCGTGCGTGCGTGCGTGCGTGCGTGCGTGGACACTGTAGCATGTGAGTGTCTGGCCTCTGTACTCACTCTCTCTATGTCTCTCTTCGTCTGAATATCCCACAGAACCTCATTCACAGCCTGGGGAACATACTGCATACCACAGTCACTTCTTACAACACGTGACCTGGCTGTAATAACGCCAAATCCTGAACAGACATTAACAAAATGAGTCTGAAATATCACATTTTACACAGAATACATTATATTATTATTTCTATATATTCCATACATTTTTTTTTTCAAACTTATTCTCTCTTTTATCGTTAAAGCAGTTCCATTAACATACCGCAGTCCAATCATATCATTATTAAAAACGGAACTTTTAAGTAATTATAATTAAAGTCGTGTTTTGTACTCACATCAATCAAACTTTGTTACTTGTCATTTTAGATTATTTAGTTTACGTCATTTGTTTTATCATTTTAACCCAACATTAGTTTGATTAATGTTGGTGCTAATGCAAAGTTGTTGTTTTTTAAATGTATCCATTTATTTTTACCAGCGGATATCGGAATGATTTTTGTATTTAAAAAAATAAATAAAATAGATAATAATAATAGTACAGTTTAGTTGTGATGTAATAGAAAACGGTCCTCTAATCTTTTTTCAGATATCCTGCTAAAACCAAACAGGTTTTTAAAACATCAGATACAACAAAAGCACACAGGAACGTGACATATTCATCACCCGCCGCATTTATCGCTGCTACTTGTCCAATTATCGACAATGGCAGAGGATCAATATCGTGCTGGGAGCAAATGTATAGATCATGGAGCCAATCACACAAATCAATAACACGTGTCGATCGCTCACTGCAGCCGCTCGCGCCGTTCGCTCCTCTGGTGACGTCACGCTCGGTGTAGTGTTGCGTTTGGGCTGGAGTCCCTGGAGAGGCGCGCGCTGCTGGATGATTAGCAAAGCGTGTAAGCAGCAGAGCAGACAGACAGAGAACATATGTAAGAGCTGCGCCCTGTGAGCAACACATACACACACACACACACACACACACTAGCAGGCCACGTCATGCTGCACTTACACGGAGAACACGGGAAGGTAACAAACACACACACACACACACACACACACACACACACACACACACACACAC
Source organism: Genypterus blacodes (assembly GCF_046128005.1). Classification (NCBI taxonomy): domain Eukaryota; kingdom Metazoa; phylum Chordata; class Actinopteri; order Ophidiiformes; family Ophidiidae; genus Genypterus; species Genypterus blacodes. Next base: position 3,263,457 of record NW_027466880.1, on the reverse strand, counting down.
ACACACACACACACACACACACACACAAACATTGTGATACTAATGCCCAGAAGCTCCATCAGTTTGTGTGAACAGATGGATTGCCTGTTGGATTTTGTGCTGTTACTTCCTCTCTATCGCACAAGCACACACACACATACATACATTCAGATACAGAGTATAAGCACACACACGTACATTCACACACACAACAAATCCAAACACGCCTGTCACCTGACCTAAACCTTATGAGGCTAATTAATTCTCTCTCTCTCTCTCTCTCTCTCTCTCTCTCTCTCTCTCTCTCTCTCTCTCTCTCTCTCTCTCTCTCTCTCTCTCTCTCTCTCTCAGTATCTGTCTGTGGTGTGACTGTGAGGCTTCAGGTGCAGAGCAACACCTCCTCGCTCTGTCTGCTGTCATTCCTGTGCCGCACCTGTAGGAAAGAGTTACAGTGTGTGTGTGCGTGTGCGTGCGGGTGAGTGTGTGTCACTAGAGCATGTGAGCTTTTTGTGAGTAGTTATTCATCGGGCGTATCATCCTGTATACAAACAGGAAGGATGGGAATCAAACCAACACTGCTTCATCAGTCTGCCATCTCTCACTGTAAACTGCTGCTCTGCTGTGATGAGGAAGACGTGTTTAACTCCTTTATTTAAGGAGGGTGACAGAAAAGAGGACTCAAGGAACAAGGGAAGGAGGTAGGAGGCAGAGGGAAGGAAGGTACGAGGTGAAGATGGAAAGAAATGAATCAGAAAGGGAAACAAAACAATGAAGAGTGGAAGGAAAGAAGGGAGGGATGTGGTTTTGTATATACAGTATTCATCATCTTCTTCACCTTCACCTTCCTCCTCTATGGAAGTGAGAGGTGACTGAGGAAGAGGAGGGGCTTCACTTCCTGCCTGCAAACACGCTCGATTACATTATCGCCTCCTCCTCGCCGATCAATGACTCACCCCAGCCCCGCGCTCTCACAAACACACACACACACACACACACACACTCACACACACCTCCCATCGCTTTCACTGCAGTTTTTTCTCATCATGTGTCTGTGTGTGTTTTCATGCACGATCAATGTAGCTACGCCAACTGATGATGCAAATATGTCACCCTTTCACCGCCACTTCCTCTTCAGTAGCAGGGTCATTTGGGGAGTTGGGGCTTTTCTTTTTTTTGACACATTTTTATTTAGTTCCTATAAACACAGATAATCACCACAGCCTGATCATTGCTGGAGCGATCATCCTTTATCAATGACACAAGAGCAGGAAAGTATTGATCAGAGCGTGGCGTTTCTGTTCACGAAGACTCAAATAGCTTCACGCCCTGCGGCACAGAACACATTAGTGAGAGCATCGTCACATCTGGAGACAATAATCTCTCGTAGTTTCTAATAAACCGTCTCTAACACTGAGACGAGTTCATCTGCTGATACAAATCAATTGTAAATTATGATTATTACCCCTGGTGTTTGGATCGACACTGACATTGGATGATTTCCCCGATTTCCACCAAGTTTTGACAAACCAGTTCAGTACTTTTGAGAAGAAAAGCTGTGATTGTTATTGGATCCTTCCCTCTTTTCTCTCCTCACACTCACACACGTCATAGGTTTGAACCCAGCTGCGCCCCTTACTGTGTGGATTCCATTTCCTCCTCACAAGAGCACTAAATAGTGACAAAATGGGCGCTCACTCGTTATTAGAACACATTCTGAGGAAGTTGTAATGAACGCTCAGCTTGTTATGAGTTCTTATTTAACCCTGAGCTGAGAGAGCGTTTGTCTTTTATGATCTCTGCTCCCTGTGACAGGGAGCCAGGTGCCAAGTGTGTGTGTGTGTGTGTGTGTGTGTGTTTGTGTGCGTGTGCGTGTGCGTGAGTGTGTGAGAAACGCAGACGATGAGCTCAGTGGAAACACAGATTAGCAACCAGCAGCAGGATTTCTACTGAGCAAATTGAGCAAACTGAGCGTAATTCCATCAAAGGAGAACACATACGGAGCGAAAACCCAGAAAGACTCAAACATTCTGTCTGCTCATCCAAAGACAACGGACTAATCAGGAGCCACTAGCACTTAATAATGACTGTTTATGAGGTAATTGGTCATTTGTTTTGGTGAAGTCATTTGTAAGCCCCAACAAGTCTGAGAAGTGGATTAGGTTTCTATTATGAGATAAAGAAGACTGATTGATCAAGAAGTGATTGAATCCTTAATTTTTAAAAAAAACTGGTGAAGAAATCGACGATAAAGCCAAAACTCGTGTCCAGAGATAGTCGATGAAGTAAAGGTTTATTAAATCCTGAAATAAACCGTATTTAAGACAAATGCTGTGGTTTGGATCATCTTTGTTTACATGAAGCTAAACCTCTGCTTTTATGGGACAATAAACAAACAAACTAAAAACTATAATTCAATAAAAAAAACAAGTTTGAAAGATTAAAACACTTTTAAGTTGAATGTCTTTTGCTGTGTTTCTTTCCTATTATCAATTTAAAGGTCAGGTCTGTGTAACCAACGAGAAAGAGAGATGAAAGAAAGAAGAACAAAAGAAGTCAAACAAAAATAAGTAAAAACAACAGAAATCTGAGCTCAATGTCTGGGCAGCTTGTGAAATTCATGCTCCAATTTTTTTTGGTTTAGTAATCAGAACTCCAATAAGCAATAGTGATTAGTTCAGTGCATGTTCAGGCATCTGGACACGATCAATACATGTAAGAACTCTAACATGAAACAGGAAGTGAAGAGTTCATCCCTGTGCCACAGCTGACTCTCTCTCTCTCTCTCTCTCTCTCTCTCTCTCGTTCTCTCTCTCTCTCTCTCTCTCTCTCTCTCCGCTGTTATCCGTCACTTTTGTTTGTTCCACCTGTAAAATCAGTGACCATAACCATCGCCACCTGCAGGTTACTGTAAATCATTCCCACCCTGACCTCCTTTTGCTCCGCACCTCCAGCTGCAGCCCAGCACAGCGGAGTCACTGGACCGTAGACCGCATGCCATCCCTCCTCCTCTTCCTCCTTCATCTGTCGACTTACTGTCACCGTCCCGCTCACCTTCTGGCGCTGGAATCCTCACAGCAACTTCCCCCTCCTCCTGCAAATTTATTAATATGATTTACATAAAGTTAAAGTTGCGCCGGGAGCCAAGGAGGCCGACTCTAAAATAAGCTGTGGCTGTGACAGAGTCGATGTGTTATGTGTGTCGGGGGCCTGCGGGGGCTCGGGGGGGCTGCTGGGGTTGGGAGCGTCGGAAGATCCCCGGGGGCCTGCTGGCCTGGAAATGACACGGAGTGAGGGAAGAGCCCCCGTACCCAAGAATCAGTCATCTCATCTGCAGGGGAGAGGAGGAAGGACAAAGACGCATCGCATCACCGCCGGGCTCACACACACACACACACACACACACACACACACACACACACACACACACCCTGGGAAATGCATGCACACACACACACACACACAAATTCTCTCTTTCTCACACACACACACACACACACACACATACTCATTCATATACCCAGGAATATCATATTCAAGTGAGAGTTTTAAATATGGCTTTGGAGAGGGATTGAGCTGGGGAGCAATGAGGCCCTGCATGGTTTCAGGACATTACGGGCTCCTGACCTCTCCAGAGGGGCCACACACACACACTTTCCTACCTTCCTTATTTCCTTTTTTTTTATTCCCAGTCATTTCCTCTCCTCTTGTCAGCTTCTTTCCTCATTCTTTCCTTTCTATTTGCTTTCCCTCCTTCCTTCCTCTCACTTGTCTATTTTCTTTCTTACCTTATTTCCCTTCTTTCTTACCCACTCAGATGAGAAACATGTTGGCCTAATTTGATTGATTCTATCAGAACTGAACTATTCTGCATACTGAGTAACTTTTATTTTTGTTGCACAAGTACAGTTAACTGCAAGTATGTGTTTACTTTTATCTAAGTACAATTGTGAAAGCAGAATTTGCCGTGTTTGTCATATTGCTACTCTTCTATCTTGAGTATCTTTGTTTCCTTCACTTCTTCCGCGTCTTTCTGACAAAGCAGAGTAACAAATCAATGGCGGACATGACCAGAAAATGACCGCATCTGCCCCCGGTGGGCTGAAAATAGCAGCGCGCGGTGTAGGTTACCAACCACAAGGTCAATATCTGCCCCGACCCGGCCGACAGCTGACTGATCTCAAGCTGCTCTGACGTCTTTTTGATGGTGGATGATTTTTGAGTAACCGCCGTCAAAGACCCCGGAGGCTTCAGCCTGAGAGCAGAGATACATGGAGAGAGGGGTTAAACAAGTAAAAGCACAAACGCTGGAGGAGAATTAAGAGTTTATCTGATGGGTTTATCTGCTCGTCTACTTTGCAGGTTCACATTTTACATTCTATCATAAAATATTGTTATTGTTGAAATCCTTGATAAAATTCAAATGCAAACAATGCCAGATTTACGTTAATGCATCAATACATTAACAAATACAACAAGGACTTTAGATGCTATCCTTCCTTCAATATCTGTTTTATAATCATTTATCTCATTTATTTCATTATTAACCTTTTTGTGTCTTCTCCATTCTCACATTTTACCTGCTTTCACCTTATTTCTGCCTTTTTGTGTCGCCTTTTTGTAAACAAACTTCTTGCCTGGCTTCAGATCTTTCCCCCGTCTCTTCTTCCCATCCCTCGACTTTGTTCTCGTCCTTCATTTCTTTATTTACTTACTTCTTCCGTCTGTTTCCCGCACAAAATCGGAGATGCGCAGCTGTTCGCGCTGCTCAGTCAAGATCTGGAATCAAAATGATTTCCATCAATAATTTACTTGATACTTTCCTCCCTTCTTGCCTTCCCTTTGTTCTCGTCTTCTTCCCTGTCTTTTGTGATCAGACCCTAACTGGAGCTGCATAAACTCCGCTCTTCTCCACTATCAGTATACTTAGTCGCTAAAAGTCATTTTAAGGGCTTAAAGAAACACAAAGCAAACTAAAAAGCAGCTAATATACCATAAGGCAGCCTGGGATCTTAACCCGCCATGTTAATGACGAAAAGGCAAATACGTCAACACCTTAGCTGTCCCCGTAAATATGTAAAGAAAGGCTGAACGAAGACACACAAATCCTGGGAGAAAGAGAGAAGGAGACACGGCAGAGGGGTGGAATTAGCTGAAACGTTCGTGTAACATTTTCCCCGATGCTTCATCTTAATTACCACCGAGCGAGCCATGCAAATCCGATTGGCCGTTTGTGCCAGGAAATTCATAACCACACTGAGATATTAATTACTCCGGTAGGATTCGTGCTGTATTTGATATGCACAACGCGACGCGGCCATTACCAGCCTTGTGTTTCAGCCCGGGCCCTGTGTGTCAGCTGTAATCAAATCTAAACACTGACAACAACACATTCGCCAATCAATATAGGATGGGAGGGATCCTTTGATGGCGTAATTTTTAATCTCTTCTCTCTGGCGCGTGTCCGTTAATCTGTGTCAATATCCTGCTCGTGTCTCTCACATACGACTCTATTAATTTCTCTGCGACGTGCTCATTAGATTTCCTCGATACGGAACTGCGAAAGTTCTGTTGTTTGCGAAGCCGGTCAAATGCAATTACAGTGCGTACTTAGTCAGTAATAACACAAACGTGAGGACATATGACAAATGAATCCCTGGAGTCTCACCTCACAGATGGTCATACATGCAAAACACACACCCCTGCTGAATAAGTGACAGGAGAGTGAAGAAGGGATGAGAGAAAGAGAGATAAATGGCGCTCAACTTCATTAATGGAGCAATACTGACCTCTGCTGGTGAATAATCTCACTCCGTCTGTCTGTGTGTGTGTGCGTGTGTGTTTCCTTTGCCACTGGCCTCCAGATTGCTTTCTTAAATCATCCACAATGTGTGAGAGAAAGGGAACATAGATCAAGCAAACTGAAAGATAGAAATAACAAAAAAGAAACACAAAAGCACTATGCCAAATTACTAGTTTGGATTCTACATTGGTCTTATAAAAATGTAATCAATCACCCACCTCAATATGCCGGACCACCCACAATGTTCACGCTTTAACACCCTGCCGCCAAAACCGTGGGAAAAGGTTCCCGGGGGAGCGGTCATGGTGAATTTCTGCTAATAACTTAGATCCAATGTGCAGCATTTACTGAAGTTGGAAAAGAGGGAAACAGAGAGAGAGGGAGAGAGAGAGAGGGGGGGGGAGAGGAAGAGAAAGAGAGGGGGGTATAAACAGGGACAAGCACATGAGATGACAGGCAGACTTTCTCTCTCATCCGAATCCATAAAACCATTCATCGTTTCCTTCAGGACTCCTGGCAAGACTTCATTATGCTTTCTAAAAGTCAGACTTCAGTTGGTTTTCGGGAGGAAGCTACCTCAAGCTGATAGCAGTAGGTACATTTTTGGGGATGGGGATGGGTGTGTGTGTGTGTGTGTGTGTGTGTGTGTGTGTGTGTCTGTGTGTGTGTCTGTCTGTGTCTGTGTGTGTGTCTGTGTGTGTGTGTTTGTGGGTGTGTGTGTGGTAGGGGTGGGGCGTGAGTGTACCGTAGAGTGTGTCTTGACAGGCCAATACACTTATTGATATCTGCAGCTACTTGTGTGTGGGGGTCCATTGGCAACAACAGATCCAATGTCAAATGCTAAAAAATGGCACACACACACACACACACACACACACACACACGCACGCGCGCACGCACGCACGCACGCACACACACACAAACACACACACAAACATTTATACAATACATGGATTAAAATTGGAAAATTCACAGGGAAGATTGTTTGGTACTTCATGATTTAGCAGGCAGAAACTGAGACTGTAAACCAAACCAGTCATCAAAAAACAAAACAAATATTTGCATTGTAATTTCCCACCTGTCATTACTTAAAGTTAACATTTCTTGTTGTTTGTCGCAGCCTGGTCACGAGCCAAAGAAATCATTACAGTATCTCCACTAGGAGGCGGCAGCTTTCATGGACATAGGGAGGGACTTTCTCTGGGTAAGGGGTCTCGAGCCTGGAAGTCCCCTTAATCATCCAGATCCATTTACAGCCATCATTTATGTTTGAGATCTATCTAAAAAAAGAAGAAAACTCAGCCACAGGTCCACATGGACATACACTTACACACACACACTTACACACACAGTCTCTGATCACTTCATTTGGCTACCTACACAAAAAAAACATTAGCTTGTAGCAAAAATTAACCAAAAGCTCCCTGCAAATACCAGAATCCAACACGTTGTGTGCATGCATGTCACAGTCATGCTCCCCCTCAGCTAATGGTGTGGCCAGCACACGTGATGTAGCATCCAACCAGCTTAGAGGCGTGAGAGCAGCCATGGCCCAGCAGCTGCCACTCCTTTGATCGGGGCCAACATGACCCGACGATCAGCTGGCTAAGCACCTAAACAACCTCAGTTCGCTGATAATGAAAGAAGCCAACGCCCGGCTCGGCTCGGCTCGGCTCAGCAGCGGCGGCACAGCATGGGGCCTCTTTCTCCCACTTCCAATTTGTCCTTTCCCTGCTCTTGTCACTCTCTGGCTCTTTGCCGCTGATCCTTGCTTAGCTGATTTTTTGCTGAGCCTCTGTCTTTCACTCCGTCTCTGACCTCCTCCTCTTTTTTCTCGCTCCTCTTCTCCTCCTGCAATTCGGTTGGTCTCTCTATCTTTCCCTATCTCTGCCGCAAAACACACTCGTTTCTGTGTTTTTTTCTTTCCCAGCATTCCCTGGCTTGGCTGCAGCTGTGTGCGTGCGTCTGTGTGTGTGCGTCTGTGTGTGTATGTGTGAGCTAGCTGGTGCACTCTATGACATATTGAGGTAATAAAAAGCTCCTCCGCAGGGACTGTTGTGGCCCACTAATTAAACACCTCCTATGCGACCTTATTGCAGACGCCAGTTGCCATAGAGTCCAACTATATCTTCTGGGCCCTGCGTCAAACTGCATCTTCCATCTCTGATTCATAGGAACAGAGGAGGAGGAGAGGAGGAGAAGATGCAAGGTCATTACCTCAGAAAACCGTTTTAAATATCGTCCAAAACATAATCTAGCATGGAAATTGGAGATATTGACTTCCGAGGCAGACTTGTTTTCACAGCTCCATAAAAGCATTTAGTCGGTCAACAGTTTTGGAGCAATTTGGTACTCAAGAAATGTTCCTGTTTTTGGAAAATAATCAAAATGTTTGTTGTGCAAGTCATTTGATAGTTTATTGGCTGTTTCATAAACTGTGGGCGATCGGAAGTTGGAAAATGACGCAGGCGGTCCTGTGTCGCATAGCAACAGAGCGGCAAGGGCTGCTCCAGGCCAGTAGGTGGCAACGTGAACGTCTCAACTCCTAGTCTGCAGACCACAAACAATGTTATCGAAGAAGTTGTTTCGAGGTAAATGAACAGAAGAAACAATGACAGAAAATGCAAATGCCAAACGGAATAAAGAGAGAAGCAACTAGAGCTGATTATGTTTATGTATAGTTTGTATTAAATTAAGTTCATATTTATTAGATTATATTTAGACTCAGTTGGTTCAGAACTCGATAGCTGCTGAAAAGAACAGTTGCGTTCATTGGTTTGGGTGACCTCACCTAGCAGATGTTGCTACCATCACACAAAAACAGAAAACTAAAGATTATCTCTTTAAACATGATCCTTACTTTAACAGCTTCAGGGTTCTTTGTCAATCTCTGGAGGAGGAAATATAAAACTATCTTCTCAGGTTTATGACAAACCTTGTGGTTTCACAAGCATGGAATCTGTAAACGCTGTGGTGAAGCAGTGAAAACAGCTGATTTGTGAGTTTCTTCTTAGAATAAATACATAAAGAGGAAAAAGACAAACGAGGGATGCTGATTTGCTGACTGCACCAATAAAAAAGTATTTCTTAAAAAGCCTTAGAGAGATAGAGATAACGCTTTCTCTTTGATTTATATTTTGGAAGTAATGATGTGTTGTCGAAAAAAGTTTCTTTTTTAATGATGTGTGTAATAAGTTTAATTTCATACTGTAAGAAGAAATATTCGACTGAGCACATTTCCCACCAGCATACGTTCATGATGCAGATTTTGTTATATGTGATTAAGGACAAGTGTGTGTGTGTGTGTGTACGTGTGTGTGTGCGTGCGTGTGTGTGTGTGTATGTCAGCTGCTTAATGAAGGTGTCCTCCGCTTTGTTCCACAGTGCGGCAGGGGTCGCCCGGACAGACGACTCAGCACCTGTCACCTGCCTGGACCCTCTCATCAGTCAGCTCCCCCATATGCTGCCCATTAAAGTCAGACGTGTGGGTACTCGGTTGGCAAAGTCCACCCACCTACACATCTGTTGACAAAGCCTGAAACACGTGCAGCACAAGCAGACGAGAGGAGAGACGACGGGGGAGTGAGAGCAAGGAGACGCGGCAACTACATTTAGTCTCTCGAAAGGAAAATGGCTCCATGTTAAAGAGGTGAAACTTCATCACTCAGTTATGAGACTCAAACTGCTCACATGCATGACACACCATAGGTGCCTTTTAAAGTATTTACTTCCACATTTAGTTAGAAACAAATATTGTACATACTTGGTAAGTGACCAGCAAATAACACTACAACTGCTCCAATTTATCAAAAGGCCATGTCAGTGAATGTTGTATCACTTTGACATTCTTTAGTGCTAAACTAAATTCTTTGTTGGGATGGAGGTCATTGATTGGGTGAGAGGCAGAGTACACCTTTACACACCTCATCAAGCTGGAGAGTGCAAGACCTCCAGCTGGGGCCCTAAAACCAGAGACTGATGCATGCATGCTGATGTTACGAAATCCATGTGTGTTGCATAACCTTAAACACAGTGGGAGAGGCAGCGGTTATCTGTGACAGGGCCTCATTGTGTTACGGTTAGAAGCTACCAGACTGGTAGGCAGAGACAAAACAGGATGAGCAGTGAGATGATTGCCAAAGAAGTGCTTGGAGTTCCCTGGAATCGGGGACAGACTGATAAGGCGGGAAAGACGACAGGAAGGCAGAGCTGGAGCAGGAGACACAGACAGGTTAGAATGCGGGGAAAACACTAGAAATACTTCTCAGGTATAGAAACGGCTAGAGAGAGACTAAATGGATAGCCGAGTCTACAATCTGGCGAGTTCTGGGAGTTTGGGTCATGTTTAAGAAGAGAGCAGCAGATTAGGTGATTGTTAGCAGATATGGATGCTGGAGACTTGACTCCCACTCCTGACCACAATCAGACACACACACACACAGACACAGACACACACACACACACACACACACACACACACACACACACACACAGGCTAGGGAGCAGAGGACAAGACACATTGTACGATAAGATAAGATGGACAGGCTAAGAGGTTTAGTGTGTTGTTAAATCAGATCCTCAAGTGTTGTCAAGATGAAACTTTGTGCTGCAGCCTCCTTTTAGCCTAATGACACAATTAATTTAAATTTGGAAAGAAAGAGGTCAGAAGATTTAATCCATTTTTGAGAAAAATCCTTCCACTGAAAAGAAAGCAGGACAATTTTTTGGAATCTTCAATTTAATGGCTTAATTCTATGATATAAAATGTTACGATTTTACACCTTTTTTCTCCAAAAATGTCGGATTTGGTTGTTCACTCTGATTAAAAGTCTCTTATATCCAGCTTTGGTAAGGGGGGTTACTTATTGATGATGCATTAACACGTATCGATTTCACGGTTTGTGTTAATGAATCAATAATGATATTAACAATGTTAATGGCGATCCATCAACAAACATACTAAATGTGCTTACTCCCTCCGCCACAGGCCGTGCATGTAGCACAGCCGGAGAGAGCGAGAGAGAGAGAGAGAGAGAGAGAGAGAGAGAGAGAGAGAGAGAGAGATGAAATGGAGGTTGGAGTTGAAAGCAAAGAGAAGCTCCGAGCGGTTGACACTGCTGGAATATGTTGTACTAGATGCTTGTGTAAATAAGTAGATCACGCTCATCCACATGTGTGCTGCATGCAACTGTTATTTTTACTACGTGCCTGTGTGTCAATGCAAGCAATCATTAGTGTGTGCGTGTGTGTGTGTGTGTTGGCTGTGTTAAAGAAAGTCAAAGGGCGTTCTCCTCAAACAGATAGTATTCAAAGAGCAGCAGCTTTCAAAGGCAGATGGCACTGAGGGCAGAAGGGTTTGAACTGTGTTTGTGTCAAAGCTGTGTGGCCCTAAGAGAGAGGAGTTCCTGAAGTGCCCTTACTGAGCTTCTCTGGGAAGGAGAGAGCATTAGGAGGAGTAAAGATGAACCCCTGACTCAGAGAGAGTTCACTAACCTACATTAAAAAGGAGTGGAGAGAGAGAGACGGAGAGAGAGAGACGGAGAGAGAGAGAGAGAGAGAGAGAGAGAGAGAGAGAGAGAGAGAGAGAGAGAGAGAGAGAGAGAGAGAGAGAGAACATTGGCCCGCGGCATCGTGACGTGCTGCGTCTCCTCTCTCCTCTTTCTTCAGGGAGTTCAGAGAGAAGGAAAGAAAGAAGGAGGAGAAGAGAGGGAGGAAAAAAACACTCCATTTCCACCTATGGGACGGACGAAGCCCACATAGAGCTCCACCCGTCTGACCTCGCTGCCGGAGCCGCTGGAGTGACGGCTGGTGAATTACCATGTCAGTGGCCCACTGCCCCTTCATGCCGGCGCCCTCACACACACACACACACACACACACATAATAAACACACTCCATCACCCACTTCAGCCTAACTCACACCGCCCAAAGAGAGCATATTAATTATAGATGTACGTTAAATTACTTTCATTACCTCCCCTGCTCAGCGGACGGGGCAGAGACGGGGATGATGGATGGAAAAGGGGGATCACTTTACCTCCAGAAGTCGCGAACACCCCTCTGAATGCTCTCCACCCTTTGTTTCTCCTCCTCCTCCTCCTCCTCATTAGTTGCTTCTGTTCTCTTCGCATGCAAACACTCCCGCTTTCCTCATTTATCCCCACACGACAAACATGAGGACCCTGGTTTCTCTGTGTGCCATGCATAGACGTTTCCAATGCCTTTTTAATTGGATAAATGAATGAATGGATGAGACGCTGACCAATTATCAGCTCCTCCTACTGCACAGAACAAGTTCCGTTTTCAAGTTTGCTTTTAAGATTAAATCTTATGTAAGTCGGAGCAGTTACGTACGGTTTACAGCGTCAATTGGTGAAACACAGACAGACAAACCCTTGAAGTACTTACACACGCAAAGTTGTGCACCCGTTCATTAGTATAATTTATCGCATGTAACATAAGTTTCTCATAATAATAAGCTGAACAGAGGTCAGTACGTAAGAATGAGATGTTTGTAAATTGGTCTTTGGTAACACGGGGACTGCCTGTAATCCTGCTTTGATTTGAATGTTAATCATAAATCCTCCACACAGCAGCTGACATCTACATGTTATAACAGATCTAATTACATCCAGCATTATCGCTGTGTGCTCCCTGAACAAATAACCAGACGTCACATCTCTGCTTCTGACCTAAAGGCCATTGTAGGATTCTGTGTGTGTGTGTGTGTTTCTGTCTGTCTTGTGCTCATTCCTCTGTGCTCTGTAAATTTGATCTCACTCCGGCGAGGGAAGCATTACACTTGTAGCCTTGTGCTGGCTCGACAGGTCAGGCCTTCATCTAATCTCTGTTGCTCTGAAACATCCCGTTCAATTTCTTCTGCTGATAGATGCCGTTGCTCTTTGAGCCCTCTGGGACAACATTCTTTCCCTCCCCGCTCGTCTCCGACTCCGCTCCCGAGTAAGGCGGCGGCGGCTTCATCAGGTCAGCCCTCTATCGCAAACAACCCAGACCTGATTCACACAGATCCAAAGGTCAGCGGGAGACTGCAGACGATGGTGAATATGAAACACAATACGCCTCTGATGTCTGATTTTTGCAGGAAATATTTGGACTGATTCCTCGCTGGTTACACAATGTCAGGTCGCTTTCTTGTTTAATGAGAACTGTCAGTTACCATTAATGGATTGTGATACATTGTAATTAGTCTTCCTCATCATGAGTATTTCACTATCACTCAGTGTTTGATGCAAGTCATCTTCAAACCTTCAAACCAAAAGAAAGAACTTCCCTGTCTTTTGAATGGTTTGTGATTAGTGCACCATGTGATTCATCTAAGTAAATTCTTATCTTTATTAATGCTCTATAAATCTGTAATAAACCATTAATAAGAAAAACGTTTGGGCTGCTGTGCTATATCTACAAGTGCAGAGTTAATTGACCATTGTAGTGAAATTACCCTTTAGTACCCCTTTATACTTACTGATTGATTTCAGGTAAAACTTGTCAGGCAGGTCCGACACAATCCAGGGAAGAATTCATTCCATTTTGGTACCTGGCTGATGGTGGCGCTCTAAATCCAAAGCTGAATGGGCATGGCTTATTATTTAAAAAGTGCTGTATCTCATCTCATGGATGAATCAGTCAAATGTAACCAAACATGGTAGTTATATGGGCTCAATACTTGGAAAACTTCAACTCGATGGTTAAAATTGTCAAAAACTTTGGAATTGGACATCATAGCAGTGAAGTTTGTTGGTTTGTCAAAAGTGGGATTCTAGTGAATAACCTGTTAAATTTCATCATCAGAATTGGAAGACTACTCAGTCTTGTTGGAGGTATGTGCCCTTTATTAATTAACTTAGCCAAATACATTTTTCACACAGTTTCCAGATTAATTCAATTCAATTCAACTTCATTTATATAGCGTCAAACCACAACAAACATTATCTCAAGGCACTTTACATAGAGAATAATTAAAGAGCCAAACATTCCCCCATGAGCAAGCACTTGACAACAGCGGCAATGAAAAACTCCCCTTTAACAGGAAGAAACCTCAGGCAGAACTGAGACCTGGGTGGGCGGCTGTCTGCCTTGACCAGATGGGTTGAGAAAGAGAGAGGGAGAGAGAGACAGGGAGAGAGAGAGAGACAGAGATGCACAGCAACAACAATGAAAAATAAAATAATGTCAATAAAGTGAAAAATAATAAATAACTTCATAAACATGATTAATGATATTGATACTAATAGCAGGGCAAGGTGTTCATCTCTACAGGACAGGCTTCCACAGCAACCTGTGAGATGAGAGAACACAGAAAACTCCATGGAAGAAGTAGAGTTAGTGGAATGCAGTGGTAATGCAATGTTATGGATAGGCACAGATAGAGACGGGAAGAGGATAGAGGAGGTTGGCGCATCATGGAAAGTCCCCCACCAGCTAACTATACTTACTATAAGCTTTATCAAAAAGGAAAGTTTTAATCCTACTCTTAAACGTAGAGTGGGTGTCTGCCCCCACGGACCAAATCTGGGAGGTTCTCCCTCCTGTTCTGCTTTTGGAGATACTAGGAAACACCAGTAAGCCTGCATTCTGGGAGTGCAGCGCTCTAGAGGGTATTAGCTCTTTAAGTTAGGATGGGGCCTGACCATTAAGAGCTTTAAAGGTGAGCAGAAGGATTTTGAATTCTAATCCGGAAGGAATATTACTTGTTTAAAATGAACTAATTATTTATTTATTATTTATTAACATTAGTGGAGCAATTCTAATCCCCTCTATAAAGTTTGCCTTAGAGGAATACCTTACAAATGTAAGAACCCCACACACAGCAAAACATTATACCACCTGAAGGCACGCTTTTCATAATTTCCCTTTTCCCCTCTGAAGGTACTTTGTAACCAGCATCGCATGAACACCCCTCCACCTCCAAGACCCTCTGGAGACCTCAAAGTCTTTCTACCGTCGAGCGTGGAGGACAACAGTCGTGAGAATTGTGAGTGCAGTGAGAACACAGCAGGTGGAGAAAGGCAGGTCAGCGGGCCAGAGGGGGGAGGAAGAGGAAGTGAGAGGAAATATAATAATGATAAACAGATCTCTGGCTCTCCGGGGGAGCTTTCCACCTTGTCATGTCCGAAGACCTTGCACAACGCTCTGCAAAGGGGTGACAAGATAGCAAAGTTGCGTTTAATTTATTGGCCCGATGATTTGCTGATGTGTGTATGTGAGGAGGCCTGCAGGTCGGCGCGCTCGCCTGGAACACCCGGTTCTTGCTTCATTAGGTACTCACGCCCTTAAGCTGCTGACATTTCCAAACTTGTTCCCCTGTATTCTAATTGTCATGAAAAATTGGACACTGCATTGAAAGGCAGCGTAGTAGATCTTGATTTGACACCATTTCTCATGTCTGAATGTCATCAGCCTCAACTGCTCCTACGTGCAAGTGGTCAAGTCCACAGTAAGTGATCAAGTTGACGACAACACTCACACGCAAAACCGAGTCATCACCCACAAACTTTAAATTCCAGGGATAGCATAAAGAATGTTCATAACAAACCATAAATCACACAATGAAATCCACCTGGAATGTAATCATGTCTAGATTTTATTATGGTTATCAATGGCACATTTAAATGTAAGCAAAGTATAACTCAAATTCACAAATAAGCTACATCACTCATAATAAACATTTAAACACTTTTTCCTACAACATTCAGTCACTCATACACAAACCACACATTATAGTCAAATCAATTGATTTGAAAGCAAATGGATTTCTCTACAAACAATTAACCTCTTCAATACAGAAGAACAGATCCAGTAATATCAATGATCGTTATTAACAGAAAACCAAAATAAAATAAAAATAAAATCAATGACAAGGGGGTCTTTCAAGTTCCCTGAAGTGGCACTGTAGCGTCGGGCAATTAGAATGGGTGACGTTTAGGCTTTAGTTTTTGGTTTCATTTAAATTTTTAGTCTCAGTTTTTGCCTGCTCAATCAATACGTATTGAGCAATCTTCACTACGTTTCAGATTTATTACCCCTATTAAAATAATTAAATTAAATAATTCTTCAAAAAAACCTCACAGATTACAAAATGCGTTTCTGTGTAAAAGGTAAAAATGAATAAATACTGAAAGTAATGTAAAACTCAGTAGCAGTAGATCAGTCAGTGTGTATTTCAGTTCCTCAAAGGGCTCAAATGAAAGTAAGTAAAGAAAAGGAAATGGTTCTGATGCATCCATAATACTTTCCCTTGTTATATAATGCTGAACCCATTTCTTTCCTTTTTTTTCAAATGTTAACACTGATGATTGCAACATATCTCAACATGACAATCGCCTGTGATTACATACAGTATATAATCTCAGAAAAGAATAAAAGTTCAAATTTTTAAAGTTAAGTACAATTAAGACATTATGGATCATGTGCGTTAGAGGTTAAGAGAAGTTAAAGTAACAAGACAGCTGCAAATATTTACTCTAACAACAGAGCAACGCAAATAGGAAGAGACAATAACAAAGATAAATAAGACATTTCTCATTTCAAGTCTAACCCTGGAGAAACGGATCACAGACATTTTTGTCATATCTGGAGGTTGGATGAACCTACATTAGGCGAATTTTGTTACCTGAGAAGTTATTTTAGTTTAGTTATAAACTAAAATAACTTTTACAAGAGTACCTTCAGTAACAGACTCATTCCCCCCAGGTGTACTACTGAGCGCCATAGGAAATCCTTTCTCCCTGTGGCCATCGGTCTCTTTAATAAAGCTACCTCAGGTCGAGGTGGGACGGTGGGGACATAGGGATCTGAGCCCCCCCCCAACCTGCTACACTGTCACCTTATAGTACATTGCACTGAACGTTGCTGTACGTCATATATACACACGTGTATGCTGTAGTTGTAGATTGTCATTACTCATACCTCAGTCAGATGCACATTGCACTTGTAACCCTGTCCTCCTTATGTACTTATACTGTCATGTACTGTTCCCCCAATTGTATGTACTTCGTAGCCCTTATTGTGTGTACTTATTGTGTGTACTTATCTACTTGCATTCTTGCACTTTTCATTTTCATTTCTGATTTCTGGTTCTTGTTTTCATGCTGTACTGTAACTGTTGCACAGTAATTCCCCTCGGGATAATAAAATTTCGTCTTATCTTATCTTATCTTATTTATTTTCTTCTTCCTCAAGGCTCTCTGTCAAATGTTTGATTTTGTCGGTCAGACATTATTAATTCAGACAGGGGCTGAGATCTGTCCAGTCTTGAGTCCAGATGTCGTAATAAGTCCTTCACTTCTGTGTCCTATACCCCACACAGTGTGAGGCAAGCACGCCTCCTAAGTGTCCCTGCTGGCCAATTAGAACAGAACTTAGACACGCCCAAAATTACCCCGTGTGCACTGCAGAGAACACACTGGGATCAATGTGTTGTTGCACACGTTCAAGCAAATTAGTGGTAAAAATAAGCCACAAAGTGAAAATAATGACAAATAACATATATAATACATACAGTATGTCCCCTTTAAAGGAAAACAGACAAACACAAGATCACAAAAGCAAAGCCCCCCCACACCCCCTCCCTCCCACACACACAGAGAAGATTCAGACTTTACTTGCCGTTTCTGTATTGTGTGGTTTTGGATCTCCCACAGCTTCAATCCCATTTGCAGCCTCGGGCTTCGTTTGTCCCATCGCTACTTGGGGGATCTGCTGAACCTCTGAGGCCTCCATCAGGCACAGGTCGTCTTTGCTTATGTGGTTCTTGTCCACATCCTTCTTAGTCCTCTCCTTTTCCACCATGTGATAGTTGTACACGTTCATGATGAAGAGGAAGAGCCCGCCGGTCACACTCAGTGAACCGCACATGTAGAAAAGGTACGAGTAGTTGAGAAACTTGTCCACCAGGGCTCCTGTGTGCAGACGAGAGAAGAGTAAAGCTAAAGTACTGCTGAAGTACTTATGGTAGTTTAATAAAAGTACTAATGCCAAACAGAGGTTTCATTACTGGTACTTAACAGTCTACTGAAATACCAAAACTAAAATTTTAATCTGTAATGAACATCCCCCAAACCTCTAAGGAGACTACTAAATAAAAACAATATGCAAATTTGTATTTTGGGAGATGAAACAATAGTACTCTTCTTCACCCAAAGTCAGTACATTTAACATCTGAGCAAATTCCTCCAACATACTCCCTCTTTTTGCATTTCCTGAAAAAACAGCCCAAGTCTTTTGTGTCATTTGAAACTAGCAAAGGTAGTGCAGCAATGAATTTTTCCCTCAAAAATGTTGTAAAGCCGAAGCAGTTACCGATCCCTGAAAACTGGACTGCACTTGATTAAATGTATTCAGTCATTTATGTATCTCACAAACAAAAACAGCTGAAGTTCACAGCTGTATTTATGTGCGAGCAAAGGTTACGACACCTTTCAAACTCCGATTTTGGTCTTGCGTTTGTGTGTGTGTGTGTGTGTGTGTGTGTGTGTGTGTGTGTGTGTGTGTGTGTGTGTGTGTGTGTGTGTGTGTGTGTGTGTGTGTGTGTGTGTGAGAGAGAGGGGGAGAGAGAGAGTATGGGCCAATTTGAGAGACATGTAGGAAATGACAGAGGGCCATTACACCCTGCCTGGCTCTTCCCTGCATCTCCAGGAAGGCAATTTGGACAGCTGCTACCAAAACGAATCAGAGGAGAGGGGCCCATTCTCTGAGCCGTAAATATCTCGCCCAAGTCTGCAGAAAAGTGACAAATATGGTTTAGATCAGATTTAAGCCTGCAGATTCCCGGAGTCTTAACCCCAGCATAGCCCCTCGCTTAGGGACACGGATCGATCGGCAAACTGTGCTCCCTCTTCACCTCTCTCTGTCTCATCGTGTCGTTTCTGTCCATTTTGCTGCATTACAATCCCTCCTTTACACCATTTTGAGGATTATTGATTGAAGTGAAGACTGCACCAATGCCTGAATTATTATGAGCAAGAATATATTCAGTTTATGACCTCTGAAGTCCCCAAATTGTTGGGAGACAAAAACTTTCAACAACTTTTAAAATATCCTAATACTTAATAATAAATAGATTTTCTCCTTCTTTAGGAAATCTTTGCGACTCCCATTATTTAACAGGTAATAACATAACCTGTTAAATAATAGGTAACATTTGATTAATTGACATCTTAAATTAATCAAACGTCAATTTAAGATCACCAAATATAACAGGATGTTACCGAGCAAGCTGATGAAGTTTGTCTGTGTTCTCTGGACTCAACTACACGGGGTCACTTTGCATTCTCAAAAACCCCGGCCGGCGCAGGCTGCATCATCTGATTGATAGCGTTCATCTGGTGACCATCGCCCTCATTAAGACAGTGCTTGATTGGCTGAGAGGTAATTAAGTCCATCTGGCGCAGTCACCTCTTTTTTAATGTATTCACAGCCTAATTACGGCCAAGGTACAGGACTTAAAAGACGGAAGTTTGAACTGAGCATCATTAAACACCCAAAGCAAAAGGCTAATTACACCAATTACCTTGCTCCTTCCTAATTGGATTGACCCGGAGGTTTTGGGGAGCAGTAACAAGCGGAGTCGTTAGGGGGAAACGTAAAGATTGTGCCCTCTGGAGGAGAATTTTTGATATGCATGGAGTTATAATTATTTACCCTATTAAACGATGGCCTCAGAACAGGGCCGGATACGATAAACCTAGGGGGGGAGAAGGGTCCATAGATTTCTGCCTCATTAAAATTCAGGCTTGAAGCAAAGATAAAGTTTGCTGATGGGCTCATATGCACAGCTGATTAAGTTGATTGATCTAGCACACACTGAGCCTCCCCAAAGTAAATAATAGAACAAATTGATATTTATGTTGGTTAGGGTCGAGACCGAGCAGGAAATAAAGCCTGTAAACACCCACACACTCCTGTACTGTCATGTTACATAAAGTTACTCTAGGCTACATCCACAGATTCAAATTGTGTAACCCTGCACCTATTCTATTCTATGGCATGAATTCCAAGACAAGTTTATGCTACACAACAGATTGTTTGTTGTACACAAGGAGCAACAATAAAATGCTAATTAAAATGTGTTTATGCCAACAATAATCCGTGCGATGCCCTCACACCTCACACCAAAATCAACACATCTTCAGTGCTTCTTTAGTGTTCTGGTCTGCTGCTGACTGATGCTGGTGCAGTTTTTCAGGCATCTGCTCACACAGTTTCAGGTGAACAAGTGCTGGAGAAATTCAGAAAGAGTTTCACATAAGTTTAATTTCTTCTCTAGGATTATGTGTGTGTGTGTGTGTGTGTGTGTGTGTGTGTGTGTGTGTGTGTGTGTGTGTGTGTGTGTGTGTGTGTGTGTGGCTCCATCTGCTCCTGGAGAACAAAAGTACATTTCGGAAACATACAGTGGACATTATGGATTCTTCCACTCACAATCTGTCCTCTTGCCTACTCTGTTGGGGGTTACACTCAGTTGCTGTTGTTTAGATTAAGAGAATATCCGAAGGCTCCATTAAGATCTATTGGATACGAGTGTGGATTGATGATTGACGAGTCTTGAGGTCTAATTCAGAGGCATTGTAGTTTTTCTTACTTTTCAACATATTTTCCTTTAAAACCTGTCTAAAGAATTATCCACAGCTGATAAGAATGTATTATCTGAGGCCAAAGCCTGAGGAGCAAAAACAAGTCAATAAGGCAGGCGTTGAAACAATTGAAGCCAGTCGTGCATTACGTAAAACTGCACACCGTGTAAGGCTCAGGACTTATCAATCAACCCCGTACCTTTTAACAATACCAAGAATATACTCATTTTTGCAGTCACTCCATAGCTTAAACACTGCACCACACATAAGTTCTGAAAATCAACTTGCAGGTCGCAATCACATAGTGAACAAAATGGCCTCTTAATTCACTTATGTGTCAAAGTTATGCATCACCTTCCTCGCCTGCCGCATGCAAATAAGGATATGAAAAGAGTGAAAACCAACAGTTTCTGGAAGGCCGGATAATCAATTTAGGGGCTTATTTAGAATGGTTTGCAGTGTTATTAAGTCTAAGCAACTAGTAATTAAATTGGTAGAATGAGCCATGTAGCACATTCCTTTAACTTACTTATAACTCCTTGCTAACACCCAACTTTTAATTAACTGCAGAAGTTTTCAATCCAGTATGTCAGTGTAACAGCTAGAGCGGGGTGGATGTTACCCGTGTAACTGCGGTTGGAGCAGAAGGAGGGGAAAAGACCTTCATTACCTTTAGACCTCCTACGCTGCGTGTTCCAAAAGTTCTATAATTTGTATGGAGGCCAAATCCATCCCGTGTACATGCCAGGAATGCCGGAGCAGAGAGTTTACACCCATAAAGAGCTGCCAGTGACTGCTTTACTCTCTGCCAGTCAAGTTCATAAAACCTGATAGTGATAGATGATGATGCAGATCTATGGGAATGTTGTCCGGTAATAACACCCCTATATTACGGAGAGGCCGAGACAGACGGACGCACAGAAGGGGCGATAGAGAGAGAGAGTGCGTGTGTGAGTTCAGTGTGAAGTGGTTACCTGCAGTTGGGGGTCCCAGTAGCATGGGGCCGCACTGGATGACGGTGACCAGTCCAACAGCACTGGGGAAACGCTGAGCTCCCATCAGGTCCATCAGGCATTCGAATATGAGGGCAAACACCATGCCGAATCCCACGCCGAAAAACGCTGCGTAGGTTGCGAGAAAGGCAAAGCCCGTTCCCAGGGGACACAGCAGGTGGCACGTCCCATTGAAAACCATCGCGAAGGCAAAGAAGTACTGGACTCTGGGCCTTACAAACTTACTGTTGGCCACCAGGCCGGTGCATGGACGGGCAAACATGTCCACAAAGCCCATAATGGAGAGCAGATAGGCCGCAGAGTAATAGTCTATGCCTTGACTTACAGCATAGGCTGGTAGGAAGACGATCGGTGCATACGCGCCGAAGATGAACAGCACATTCCCCACCAGGTAAATGAGGAAGCCTCTGTCTTTGAAGAGGGAGACATCCAACAGCTTTGCAGCGTTCTTCATGCAGCTTCCTTTTGGCTTTGTGTGGCAGTTTTCTGTCTGTTCCTCAATTTTCTTCTGTGGCGAGCCAGATGACAGGTTGTTAGGCGGAGCAACAGGCCTCATCAGCGACCCGGCAACGCAGCAGTTGAGCATCAGAGCCCCGAGGATGAGGAGGCTTCCTCTCCAGCCATAATTGTCAAGTAAGAATTGGCTCAGAGGAGCAAGGAAACACAGGAATACTGGACTCCCAGCCATGGCCAGTCCATTGGCTAACGGACGCTTGACCAAGAAATACTTGCTGATGATGGTGACAGAGGCGTTGAGGTTGAAGGCGAGTCCACAACCTATAAAACAGAAAATCACATTTTAAAGGCTCACGCTGCAGTCACATATTCTGCCATATTTCAACCGGACAACGCAACTCAGACCACCAACGTATTGACATCTGTACCAGCCCACTTGAAATGCCAACATTGGGGTTTGTACACCTCCAGAGTCAAACTCAAGTACTTTTAATGCGTTTTCAACACCTAGCGGCAGTGCTTAATGGAAAATGTATAGACAGTGAAAATTCTACAGATGGGTCATAAATTAAAGGAAGTACAACAAAGTCTGTTTTAAAGTTTCAAAATGTGTGATCATCTGTATGTAGATTTGGCTGAGCTAATTCAAAACAATTACTGGAAAGGTGGATGATAAGATAACGACAGTAGGCATTTAATCACCTCATTGAAACTTTCCAGAAAAAGGTATTAAACAAATGCAAATCAAGGCCAAAGGACAATACACAGTAAGCTAGAGTTTCAGGCACAACACCCATAAGAACATAAAGTTGACTGTTCTGCTGACTCAGTTCTGGCAGGCGATAACAAGGATGCACTGCCTGTTGAGTTCCTTGACTCAGTGACACTCACCATGACAGGAAACTCAAGGTAGGAGCTCCAGTCACGCTGCTTAAGAGCCTGCGAGCAGCTCTAACACAGCCTCCTCCAAGGGAAGGAAAACTGAGGGTGATACGCCAGGGACACGCAAACCTCGCAACATGATCACTTAAGGTTTCTTCACACAACAACCACTTAGTCAAAATCGAACAGGGTGTGTGTGTGTGTGCATCAGTAAAATCTCAGCTTGTGTGTGGTGTTCCGTTTAATCTGTTCTGTGAAGTTACGTAAAAAAAAAACGATAAAAACACCTTCCTGCTCAAAACTCAATGGGGAGCTTCCTGTATTAAATTAAGACGGATTCTGCTCAACGCTCATTTGTGTTCCATCTCATTTCACACTGACTAGTTAAAGTATGATTAGAATAGAGCGCCACTATTTCAGAAATTATTTGTCTCATTTAAGAAGAAACAAATTAGAGTCTGCCTAATTCCATCATTTTCCTGTCTCTCTGCCCACAAATTCAATTTCATAGCTTTATTAAGCAGAAAATGAGCACCTTATTTTACAGCAGGCGCATTAGGACGCTGCTCTATTGGATCCTCCTCTCTGCTTCATTAACGCACACATCGAAACATTCGGATCCCTAAAATTACACTTACGTACACACTCTTGGCCAGGAACGCTGCAGTGGTGTGTGTGTTCTTGCATTATCTGCTGTGAGTAATTGACCAGCCAGACTAATGGAAGGAAAGAAGTCTTCTTATTTGAGGGATATTTTCCACTGTTACCTTCATGTAGAATCACTTGAAGAGGCTTTTCCATGTTCCGTGGTTCATTCACGGTCCATGTCACTTTCCCAGGTCACCATACCCACCTGCCTCAAGTCTGCCGTAATCATCCCAGTGCCCAAACAGAGTAACATCACCTGTTTGAATGATTACAGACCGGTAGCACTCTCTCCTCATCATCACAAAATGTTTTGAAAAAGTGGTCCTAAAACTCATTAAATCCAGTCTCCCTGCCAACTTCGACCAGCACCATTAGCCTACAGAGCACACTGATCCAGAGGACGCCATTGCCCTTACCCTCCACACAGCACTCACGCACCTTGACTGGGAATGGGACATATGTGAGAACGCTTTTTATCGACTACAGCTCAGCCTTAAATACCATCATTCCCAGCAGGCTGGCAAACTGCTTGGCCTTGGTTTCGATAGCTCCCTCTGTATGTGGATTTAAGACTTTCTTTCCAACTGCTCACAGACAGTCAAATTTGGTTCACAGCTCTCTCCCAGTCCTACCACCAGCACTTGGGCACCGCAGGGCTGTGTCCTCAGTCCAATGCTGTATTCACTCTACACCTTTGACTGTATTTCCACACACCCAACTACCACAATAATCAAATTTGCTGACGACACAACAGTGGTGGGACTAATTTCAAACAACAATGAAACCCACTACCGTGAGGAAATAGACAAGCTGGCAGACTGGTGCATGGACAACAACCTCACACTCAACATTAAAAGACAAAAGAACTCATCATTGACTTCAGGAGACACCATGAGGACCACAGTCCTCTTGTCATCAGGGGAGAGGAGGTGGAGAGGGTTCGCTGCTTCAAGTTCCTGGGAACTTACATTAGTGAAGACCTCAATTGGACTGTGAACACCTCGGCCCTTGTCAAAAAGGCGCAGCAGCGACTCTATTTCCTCCGCACACTGAAGAAGAACCACCTGTCTGCAGAGCTGCTCAGAGCCTTCTACCAATGCTGTATAGAAAGCGTCCTAACATACTGTCTGACAGCTTGGCATGCAAACTGCACTGAGGCAGATCGCCAAAACTCAAAAGGACTGTTAAAACAGCAGGAAGAATAATTGGACTTCCCCTGCCCTCTCTGGAGGACATTTTTAAGACTCGTTGTCTCCGCAGGGCCAACACCATCCTGAAAGATGCATCCCACCCTTGTAACTCCCTGTTCTGTCTGTTACCCTCTGGAAGGCGATACAGATCACTGAACACGCGCACCACTGACTGAAGTACAGCTTTTTTGTAAGAGCCATAAGTGAGCTAAACAAACTAAACATTAGACAAGTTAGTACCCCAAAAGTCAATTGCAATATTGGGACATATTGGGACATATTGGGCATCTTGGACATATTGGGCATCTTGGGCTATGGTCATCTTCAGCTATGATGTCATGTGATGTCATATGGGGCATGGGACATGTGTTGTCATATGGGTTGTCTGTGTGATGTCATGTGATGTTGTGATGTCGTGATGTCATATGGGATGTCATGATGTCATGTAGGATGTCATGAGTTCATATAGAATGTCATGATGTCATGTTATGTCATATGTGATGTCATGTGATGTCATGATGTCATATGGGATGTCGAGACATGTCATATGAGACATCTTGAGCTATTGGGACTACTTATGTTTTAATGTATGAATGGAACTGTGTGTTGTTTATTTATTGTTATTTATTATTTATTTTAAGTTGTTTATTTATAGTTTATTGCTGTTTATTTATTACTGTTCAAAGATTCAGGCACAGCACAAATGCATTTTGTTGCATCATCATGTACAATGCCAATAAACGCTATTCTATTCTATTCTTTGTATTGACCATGGATCAAATATCTATAATAATCAGTGTTAGTGACTTAAATGTCATGCAAGTCATCATCTCAGCATATTGCTTTAACCTGACCTCCACTGTTAGGAAAGTCCAGCAGTGCTGTTACGTAAAGTGATAGTTTGGAATTTTACATACTGAATCTTGCAAGTGTAATAGATCCTTGAACTTTGACCTGTCAGCTCCTTCCCCCTGTCGCGAGAAGGCAAGCCACAGCGAGTGTGCTGCTATAAACTCAGCCATGAGCCGCGACCCAGAACAGCATACTGCCATCGGCGTGCGATCTTGTGACCGGCAAGGAGGTGATGGGTCAAACTTGAGAGGATGTATGACACCGGTAAGCTGCAACAAATACGAGTATATGAGTATAATTCAGTGAGGCCACAGCACAGTCCGGCACAGCCACCATAAGACAAGAGAAACAAGGGCATCACTTGGCTGGCAGTGCCCGAGACATATCAGCAGGAGGAGGTGCCTGTAGAGAGCTTAGAGGATAAACAAAGACTGCGCTCCACCCAGCTGTGAACCTTTTTTACCCTCCTTGTGTTCATTACAGGAGTGTACACTGCCACAACAGTCTGCAGTCCACTTCCCTCCAGCAGCGAAACGATTAAAACCGGTCTCATGTTCTCACAGCCAGTCTGCACACTGCCTGCTGTCATGAGAGCTGCACACGCATACACACACACAAACCCTCTGTCTGTATTTGCCGCTGCCTCAAGTGTTTGACATGATGTCATACAGGCAACGCCAATGTTGTTGTTGCGTCCTCGTCTTTCTCCGACTGTTGCAGTGCGTAATGTACTAAATGTCTGCCATGAATTCTCATTATTCTAAATATATGTAGCCCCAGAGAACAAGCACAAGGACAATAAAGCCGACTTTGGCCTTGACTAATCATGCATATTTTACAATCACAGTGCCTGAGGTGAAAGACGCACATTTCCGAGAATGACCTGAGGGAATCTCACAAGGAACTGCACCAACATGAGCATCACACCACCAAACTGGGACCTGTTTTGACCAGACAGACAGACAGATAGACACATGTTGGTGCTATATAAATAAAGTTGAATTGAATTGAACGTGTGCCTGCGTGTGTAAATGTGTGCCTGGTTAAACTGCCCACTGCCTATGTGTCAGTGTGTCGGGGCACAGGGGAGCAGAGCAGGGCACACACACACATGCCCCCGGGCGCCACACATGGCCTGACCACGTGCTGGGCTCTATTAATCCTCCACCGCAGTCCTTGGCAGGGTAATGAGCCTCGGAGGGTGGCACGGGCCCCCATGTGAGGCTCTTGAAGGGAGCCTACGGGAGAGTACACAGGGCCACAGAAGACCATGCTCTCTGGGATCAGGAACAGCTCTGTCTTAATTACCGTCCCGGTGCCGGTCCCCTCGCTCCTCTAAGTGCACCCCAGGAGCCGGGGCAGAAGCCCTGGGCCCAGACAACCAGCACACCGGCCCAGTCTGGGGAACCAGATCTGGCATGGCAACCAGGAGTTTCTGGAAGGATGTGAAAAGATACGGACTGCAGAGCCCCAGGAGGGTTGAACACCTGGGTGGTGTCCAAAAGGCAAACAGGTAAACAAGTGTTTCAAAGAAGAAGACACTGGCTCGCTCACAACATGGATATTGGGAAGAGCGACCACAGAATGACTTAGAGCAACACAACGGTGATATTAAAGAATGTATGTCCAGCTTCTTCTTCAGCTTTCTGTCCGAACTACGCCACTGACATTGTTCAGAACACCAGGAAACCTTGAGAAGCTCCTCCGCATGATCAGCTAGATACAAATCATTTTAGTTTTGGGCTGTAATTTGTGTAGTTTGCATGATATTGGGCTTTGTGCATTTACGTATTTACTATCAACTTGACTCCACCCTTTAAAGGAGACTGGATGTCATGACACGATGAGTAGGGGAACTTCGAAAGAAAAACATGGACGTACCTCCGATCCCACCGATGAAAAGGTAGAGGTAAACGATAGAGTTCCCGAAAGAAGCGGCTAACATGGACGCCCCGCACATCAGTCCACCTACTATGACCACAGGTCGGCTTCCAAAGCGATTGACCAGGATGCTGCTCACGGGTCCTGCAGAAACCAGGACAGGAAGGGAGAGAGAGAGAGAGAGCGAGAACAATGTCACAATGCCACATCTCAATATAAACAGGTTCAGTAATTAACTCATCACCCCTTAGCGATTAACATTTGAAGGAAGTGCTCACTACAGGGCCGGTTCCCACTTTAGGCTAAAACCAAGGGCAAAAAGGACGTCACAGCGGGTGTTGGAACACTTCCCCACTTTTACCTCCATTGCAAAGCAATTTGATAACTCATTATATCCTCCCCTGATGATGTGAAACACTACACTTAGCGATCAATCAGCAATTAATAAGCCCTTTATATGCTGTCAGTCTTCTCATTCATAACCTCCTCCGCAAGAATGGCGTCGCACCAGCAGCTCGCCAGCGACTCGCCAAAATGCAAAACGCGCTCATCTCAATGCTGGCCGAGAAATAAATAAATAAAAGCCCAATCATACGAGACATGCAAATCATTTTTAAACAGTCAAATATGTGGAGAACATCAATCAAACTAATACAGCGCCCGCCATGAAGAATGTAAACTGAACATGCGGAGGAAACGGCTTCTGCAAGGACGGTGATAATTGAAGACGGCCCCAGTAAGAGGATTACATATTTAGCACCTGCTATCTTACAGAGCATGTTTGCATGTTTACCACAGCTGATGATTAATTTCTCTGTACATGTGGGGACAAATTAGCACTGCAAGGGAACTTCCCTATTCTGAAACCCTCAAAAGTAATAATTCCTTACGAGGCAGCGCGGGATAATTAAAAATGCAATGAAACAAACTATAATTGACGCAATTTCTTATGCATTCTTTCATTCGTTTTCATGCTGACCTCTAAAAACAAAAGTGCGCTCAACATCGCTACAGCGCAGCACCGCATCTGCATCACCTTAAGAATCCGTGCGGGTGTTTGCACGGTTAACCAGGTGCCTGCAGGAGTCAAAGATGGATCATCTCTCCTGCTGTGGCTGTGTCACAGTAGGGCATCTCACGCACTACCACCATTTCCACTTCCATTATAACTTTATCATTTGGACTCCTTGAGTCAGAGGTTTTCTGAAAAGGCTGTCACGTCTCTCCCATGGGGGCCTGGTGCCAGAGCCCAATGTGCTCAACCTCCCTCTGATAGATTCCCCCTGTCTCTCTCCTCTATTGGGTGACATTGCCCAAGCCTGCCCAAGGACAACATGATAAAGCCCTGTGCCTGAGCCACAGTGGAGGGGAATATTTCACCAGTTAGGCCACTCTCTGCTGAATGCAGGTATGTCAGACACCTTGTTGTCCCGCAACCTTGCAAGCAGCCGCTGATGAATTCATTGCAAGCTTCCGCCGGACTTTCATTTTGTCATATTTTTGTTTCGTCTGACGAGTCCTCCAAGGTCTCTCGGCACACAGATAGCTGCGGGAGTGAAATGAGAGCAGACACTTCTTACTCTGGCCTCTGATTTGACCATCGCTTCCACTTTAGTCAAGGCAGTGGCATTGGCTTCACCGGCGGCTCTGTTGGGTGTTTTGTTGGGACACATATATTTGTCCGTCACAAGCAGCAGCATGGTTTCACACTGGTGGAGGATTGTTTCACCGGTTAGAAATCAAAACCATCGCTCCTGCTTTGCACTCATGTTAAGGTGGGGGTTTTTACTATCACCTGTCACTTTAAATCTACGGCTGCTGGTTGTGTTTGAATGACAGTGACTAATTGGCACATGTGTGAAGCACAAGGGGGGGAGGAGAAAACACTAAACATAAGCAACTCCTGCAGCAAACAATGACACTAAAGTTCTGTAGCACCAAGCACAATTTGTTCTCGACAGCAACTTTACAAACTCGGGAGCTTAGACTGGGAGGTGACACAGATCAGGCAGGGTTCAACTCCAGCTGAGGCCTTAATGTGCGAGTTGACCCTACACTTCACAGCCATACAGATAATACCTCGTCACTTTGCATAAAAGCTTCTGATGTATGAATCAATGCAAATGTCTTTCAGACACTGCAAACCATAGTTGTTGTTTAGTTTGAAATTTCCATCAGGTGTGATTACACAGTGAGTATCCAGGCTCGTCTACTTTGTAAGCAGTCAACCCTTGATGGCAACTGTTGCTGCCTTGGATATACAGGTAGAGATACTAACACCAAGGCAGGCAGTGTGAATTATCATGGGGTACAATTCAAAACAAATAAAAAAGGAAATTCAAATGCAAAAATAATACATATCCATAAAAGAACTTGAATAAATATAGCACCATAATTCCTTCCCATGAAACTACATTTGCAAGCACCTCGATGCATTCTGTGACAACAAAAAATGGTTCAGAAAGAGTAAACTAGTCTGAGTGTGGATAGTTAAATTAGAGTCAGGTGAGTCATACAAGCAGCCAAACAGTTTCGGTGTGTGCAGTCACTCTTCTGTTACTCATGTGAACTGAATTTATTAATTCTATTTTGGTCAGCATGAGCCTTTGATAACACTTAACAAAATTAAAGGCCGTTTTAAATTTTGGTCATCACGTCAGGGCAATGAAATCCAGAAAAATATACAAATGCCTGTATGCTCTGACATTCCCGAGTCGTGTATTGATTTAGTGGTGTTGCCTGTATGTCTGTGTACTTAGTCGGCAGCAGTGTTGACCCTACATCAACAAGCAACATGAGCAGCTGCCTGAAGAGCCTTGATGGTCAATAAGGTCTCCTTAAGGCCCTTAAAAATGCTACGGTCCGTCCTGCACAGGAGGGAGGATCGATGCAACATATGTGCTTATACGTGCATCCATTGGTAATGATACACAAGTGAAGTGAGGTTGAGATGGTATCCAAATAAATATATGAATTAGGGACCCGTACATGACCTACACACGAGATGGGAGACAACTCTATTCATCATCTGCAGGTTATTATTCTATTTTAGATCAAAGTGTTTCAAAACTTGATCAAAAATAAAGTAACACGGTTTTCATAGATTAGAAATTTCATAGATTAGATTAACCACTGCATTTGCAAACCAGCCGCTGAGCGAGCATCATTTATTATGGAGAGAGGGAGAGATAACTCAAGACAGACTGTAACACCAAACGGCCTGAATTTGTCTGAAGATGAACGTGCTGTGGAAGTTTACGAGCCCCATGATTAAATTCCCAATTCGACATTTCCACGTGAGCCGTTCTGTATGAACAGACCTCTTTTTGTAAGTCAGAACAGATAACACAACATGTGACCACAAAGATGGGATAGGCAGTCCAAAACAGCATGGTCTAATTCTAACCAATAGTATCTCAACTCATAACTACTAACAAACTATACAAATCTCCCCAATGCAAGTAATGACAAAATAATACACTCAACTCACCTCCTGCATACATGGCCGCTAGCATGATGGATGAGATCCATGCTATTTCACTGTAGCTGACCTGCAGGTCCCTCTGAATGTCTTTATAGAAAATGGAGAGAGCTTTGGGTGTGGAGTAGGAGAATCCAATGGAAATGAAGGCACCGACCACCACCATCCAGCCCCAGCCCCGATCCAGGGGCTTGATGACCATCTCTTGTGTAACAGGGGGCATATTCCTATCATTTTTTTGAAGGGACAACAACATCAGACATATTACCAAAACACTGAGACATAATGTAAATAAATAAATGGAAACCTGATAGTGTGTCAAAACACGGATGATCTATGCTGGTGATGCTCTACAGTGCAATGTGGACTTTGAGCAGAATGCACACTCAACACTGAGTTAAAAGGCTAGCATGCACATGATCCAATGAGGTTTTGACTTTGGCATATTGTGTAACAACTGTCACAGTCTTCTGAAGGACCTATTGTCTAAAATGCTGTAGTAAATGTGTGCCAAACAAACTAAGCGGTGTATAAATGCAATTATACATTTTAATTGCATGATGTGGTTTTATTTAAATATATCTTCTGCCATTTAAGTGTAAAAAGGGTTGAGTGACTGTTGGGTTTTCAGTCTTTACTGATAACAGGTTAAGGGTTTGTTCACATAATCACGGTAGCAAACATGACGTTAGAGCCAAACAACCAGATGAGAAACGTGCATGTTTGAGCTGCAGTCAAACAGTAATCACACAGGGAATTAAGAAGTCTAAAGATTAATGATTGGTTCTTTAAGCAAACACACTTTTTCAGCAGCTGACGTCAATAAAGCCAATGTCGGATTGCGCATGCGCCAACACGAGGCGGCAATTTAGAGGAAACGAATAGTTTTACAAAAACAAATAACGCGGAGTAAATTAAAAAAATATAGCATATCTTATATAGCTCTTATTCAGCGTGATTCCGGCAGCGGCGTGTGTAGTTACCGTACATCTTCCATAAAAATTCGACTCTATGAATGAAACGTGGTAGAAATAAAGCGCGTCAGGCATGGAGCAAACAAAGCGCTCGCACAAACACAACTTTTAAGGGGCTAAAGTTATGATCTCACGTAGAAACCCATCTAACAAGTAACAAAATTAAGCACTGTGTGTCCCGCGTTGCTCTTACCTTCCATGCAGCGCCTTCAGATCTTTACTGAAGTTTCTATCCCGTACTTTCCCGTCTGCGCCCGGGTCACGTGTCCTCCTCAGCTGGCTGGCCCGGGGGTTGCTCCTCTGCTGCAGTGGCCTCCTCCAAACACAACACAGCAGAGGATCGCTCACCGGTCTGCTCTCTCAAAGACTTCAACCCAGCGTGTTTACATTTTACTCCACCGGTCGAGACGTAGAGGAAGAAACACAACACGTTTCACTTTAATCATTTTATTTTCAAATAATGTGCAATGTGAATTTCACAGTTGAGCTCAACCACCACTAAAACCCAAACCCCCAAAAAGAGACAAACCAGCAGAGTGAACGTGAAGAACTAAATGCATGAACACAATGGACTTAGCACCCATAAGCGACGGCTACTGAAGACCAAAAGGCTCCCGAACTCAGAAAGCACACGGATTCTTAGCTTGTTGCGTCACGGGACTGGTGTCTGAGGATTGATGCAGAGATTTAGTCACACACCTGTGTTGGTTTGTTTCGATGACACGTTGCAATAAATGAATACTACCATACTACAGAAGAGGGGGGGGGAATCAAAATGCATCACTCACTCGTGCAGGTAATAATTCATTCTTCAACATAACAGGATTACTCTACTGTAACTAAATAGGTAATTAGAGAATGAAAGAAAAATGGCTTTAGAAGAAAAGAATCACATCTATTTTTTTCAAGTTATAAAAGAAACTGAAGACATGTTTAAAAACTGTGCAAGTACAGCAAAACCTATAGTACAGTATATTACACATGACAAAAACATTTAAATACAGTACTGTGTATCAATAGAAATCCTGAGAGTTGTCCGTTCCTGGTTCTCAAATGGCCGTTTGTAGACATGCGGGCGACGCTCACCCTTCTCTCAACATTGACAAGGGCGATGTTTGGGCTACTGCCCAGGTCAATTACAAATCAGCCAAAAGTCACTCAACTGTAGATCTTCTCTCGGAGAAGTTCGATTATGTCCATGTTCCTTTACCAAGTGCGATCTTTGCTTTAGTCGCCATTTAAAAACCTCCATCTTAAGGACCCGACTGAGTGATTGCTATATGGTTACTTTTTATAACGGAGGGGCACTCTTCCTTATGAACACAAGGGCAATTAGTAGTGCAAAGATGACACAGGAACTCGCGTGAGGAACTTGACGGCACCAAAAATGTCACACACCGACAGGGAACGCCACTCAGCGGTGGTATTACTTCTATACAAGATTGTCAAAAACAAAAAGCAGCACCAACAGTATGTGTCCTCCACATGACAACGTATGAAGACGGATTCATGGATGATAGATGAGTCAGCACAGACACCGGACCACCCTTAGTTGGTTACTGTTAAGCTTTTTCAAGTGGTGGGGTGCTTCAAGGGTGCGCCGTAAAGTTTGCAGTTAAGGACCACTGAAGTGGAGAGTGATTCAGTGCAACGCCGAGTAAGACTTTTCAGATAATCTTCATCAGGAGATACAGTATTTGATTCTGATGCCTTGTTTATAGCCACAGGCACGTTGGCATCCAAAATTATCTGCACTAAATTACACATCACTTGTTGATCCTACACCCATGCCACAGCCAGTCGGTTACTGGAACCTATGTGATTTTGAGGAGATGTCACACAAAACAATTAATGCACTTTCACTAAGGTAATATAGCCTAACATAGCCTACTCACAATCCCATGAGTTATTGCTACCACAAAAACGTTTTCTCCGTGTCCAGATCAACTAAAGCAAGTCCCCAAATGCCTTCTAGGATTCGTGAGGAAGGTTCTTTCAACTGAAAAACAACCTCAGAGCTTAATGAGAGTTGAGTTTATACATTTGCTCTATCAAAACAATGACCTGAAATACATCCCTTTGCCCCTAATCAAATGTCTTTGCAGATGCTGAGGTAAACTTGTTAGTTGGTCTGAACTTTCCACTTAGTGTTGCCACACTGACTCTGTCGTTATTTCTCCAATGTGGAGAGTGAGTATTCAAACTTTTCACTGAAGTTGTCTTCGCATGTCACAAAATGGATGCCAACTCAGAGCGGGAGGCTAGGAGCCCCCATTAAACTGAAAGCTCAAACTTAAAAATAGCTTGGATGTCACACATAGTGTATTGTTTGACACACTGACGCTTTTGTGAGGAAGAGAGGGTTATAGAACTATTTAAGCTTCGAGCTTCAAGAACACTAAGGTAATGTAAATCGCAAGCACACTTCAATTAAAACTTGTCTATAAAATAAGCTGTGGAGAGACTTGAGCACACTAATAAAGGAAAAACAACTCGGTCAGAGCAAGCAACCTACTCATGAGCTATGATGCTCATCTTACCCGTATGAATATATCGCTTATATAGTTATTTATATATATAAATTTTCACTTTAGGCTGACACGTAGCATCCATATCTCTAGAGGGTACTTGTATCTTGCAGACGCCCTCATCCACATGCTTAGAATTTGTAAAAATCCTTACCTATATATGCATCCAAAACAAAAAAATGGAACATGGCTCAACAACAAGCAAAAAAAAAATAGGATAATTGCACTTATGATTCATTGTACGGTTCGGTAAAACAAGAATCGGAGTGGGTAGTTGGTGCTGTCTTGAACAAAAATACTGCAATCTTTAAAAGCACCCCATTTTGATCGTGATAAACCAAAGTTTGAATGACTTAAGACTCAACCAAAAATGGTCCTTGTGGCGCAAACTCAGAGTAGCACCAGGCACAAGGCAGGCAGGACCACACAACTCCCTCTGCCTAGATTGGGTTCACAAAATGTTATCGACTGGCCGCATCAGAGCACTTTCTGTAGACACTGCGGATAAAGTTTGGCCACCACACACTCAAAATGCCGGCCCAAATCCCATAGGCGGTCAGGGGTCTCGTAGATTTTGGTCCATACATCCACTTCATCATCATACTGATAAAGGGAGTTCTTGCGGCTGGTACGAAACACGTGTTCTTCCACCATGACCTGGGTGGCTCGTACAAACAGGTGTAGCTTGCCTTGCAGTAGCATGGCCTTTATATACGGGCTTGTGGCTTGGTCAAAAGGCAGATCTCGTTTGCGGATCCAGGTGTTCTGCTCAATGTCGTAGACCTCCACAGTGAAGGTGCGCTGGTGATTCCTGCAGATGCCGGCAATGTAGTAAATGCAGTTTTTGTATAAGGCAGCCAAACCCTGGCTCCGAGGGACACTCATTGGAGCAAGGTGACTCCAATAGTCCTTACGGGGGTCAAAGCAGAAGAAATATTCACCTGAGGGAAACAACAACAAAAGTTTCATTTGAACCAGATCTAATGTTGAATCATTTACTTTCCAAAACAACTTTCAAACATTTTAAATTGTAATTTTCAGAACATATAAATTTGATGATAATTATATACAGTATTTTAGTTATTTGGTTACTTTAGAGATTGTGTAGAAGAATTGTGGGACTTGAACTCACCTTGGAGGATGTAGATGCGGTCTTTGTACTCCACAGAACTGTGAAACTCCATGGCCACTGGCATGGGACTGACTGCTGTCCAACAGTTGTCCCTGGCATCATAGCACTCAACTGACTTTAATGCATTTCGACCATCACCCTCATATACCCGTCCCCCCAGGGCATAGAGCTTCGCACAGCAGTGCACGAGTCTGCAGCCGATCCTTGCTCTCAGCAGAGGTGCGCGTGGAAGCCACCTGTTGCCTGCGTGCTCATACTGCCAGAAGTCACTCTCCGCCCGGTGGTCTATGGAGACCTCGCTGTTGCTTGGTCTATAGCCTCCAGCAATGTAGATATCGTTCTCTGAGGAGACCAAGATTCCCACCTCGCGGAGATCATTGGGTGGTTTGCAGAGCTTGAACACCCTTCCAGTGGCTGTGTCTAAACAAGGCACCGTCTGCTTCTTCCCTGAGTGTTTGTGAGCGGCGTCAAAGCAGATGACCATCTCAGAGGCGGTCATACCCAGACGCTGGGGGCAACCATTGGTGCCAGAGAGGCGGGCTTTGACCTCAGCAGGATCCTTAGACAGAGCTAGGGCAAGAGCGAAAGGGGCAGGTATCCCAGTGACGAAGGCTTCATCTAGTAAGGGCAGACGGATGCACTGGGAAAAGACCTCAGCTAGGTGGGCCTCGCGGCTACGCAGATCATGTTCTAGCCAGCGGACTATGCTCTCATACACATGTTCTTCCTTTTCCACGTTTAAGTCATCATTGTTTAAAATACTGACCAGTTGATCCTTGGTCATTTGGAGGAACTCTTGCTCCCGTGAGACACACAAGAACTATAACAAAAACACAAGAAATATACCATTTTAGCAAGAAACCAGTCAAAATTAAAACTCTTATCAGACCTGAACGCAGGCAGTCCCCGAGTTATGAATGTCTGACTCACAAACATCTCATACTTATGAACCCAGCTCCAAAAAGCCTATTTCAAGTTGCACACAATTCAATTTACTATTTAGCATATGAATAAATATATAAGGTAACGAACAGCACACTTCTATTTCTAGACTAATGGCAAACTGATGAAATTACAAATCACAGTGCAAGTGATAGTTAAGAACAGGCCTCAACACTCATGGTCCAACCGACCTTCTTTCGGATGTAGTCCTGCGATCGCTCTCTCAATTCCTGGTGTCCATAGGCATCAGCAAACATGTAGACCCCAATGCAATTCTGGGGGTCGAGACGGCTGATCATAAATTGAGCACACTGATCCTGCAAGGCTGGAATCTGGAAAATGCTGGCTGCGGTGAACAGGGCCTGGACATTGGACTCCGAAAGTGTGACCCTGGATGTGTAGGCATAGTCTAGGACGAGGTGCATGGACTCAGATTCCACCCCGACAATCCTCACCTCACGCTGGCTGCTCTCTGTAAGGCCACTGGTGAACATGGACCTGGTGGTGATGACAACACACAAGCTATGACTCAGCTGCATTCTGCCTATTACTTTATCATCAGAGCCAATAAATAAACTGTTGAACCAATTAAGGCTTTGACGTGTCATCTACAGTACCAAGCAGTAGTTTATCTTAGACTATGATATCTGTTGCACAATACAGCAACAAACCGATACAAATTTTTCTTAAATTCTAAATTTGACAATCCGCGATGCTTGAGATTAACATGTATTTTGTCTGCCTCAATGGAAAAAGAGCATCATTACATGTCAAATGAGAAATAAAAGAGAAGAGTAGATAAAATGAGTGAAATGTTTTTCTTCCAATATTGTGAATAACAAATACTTGAACTTCTTACCTAAAATACGGGCTAATAGAGGCAAGAACATTTCTGTGACATGAGAAAGTCTTGCCATGGTCCACTTCTACCACAATGTCTGTGAGCTGTGCCTCGTCATACAAGGCTTTCAGCTGCTGAAGGATGTTACAGGCATGAACAGCATCTACCCCGTTGTAGTTGGTGCTTGGAGGTGTCCCATTTTGTACTTGTAACAGCTTCCCTACCTCTAAACATACACAAAGAGGAGAGAAAAAGCAACACAGTATGTTACAAATGGAATGGACACCACACAAGTGAGATGATCACAGTTCACAAATAGCAAAGCCAACAATTCCTGTTTGCCTTTTGTTACTCTCGATCACATCAATATAATGTATACAGTTGTACAGTACAGATTTCAACACAAACTTTTTGAATGACAGCACTTTTACTGTGTCCTTTCTTTCATCTTAAATCAACATACATAAGTGAGGAAAAAAATTAAAAGGTGACAATATTGGCAGGTAGAAGGATAGGGCGTGTGTAGATTTACAGTTTTATTATCAACCAATCTACACATATACCCAATCATTTTAGAGGACAACTAATATTTGCTGTGTAACTGAGGGCTAGTGCAGGAGTCGCATCTGAACCATGAACATTTATTGTTGCTCAAAAACTAATGGAAAATAAAAAATAGATGAGCACCATTTTACATGGTCATTAGGTAAGCATACATTCTGTCATTATTACGACGATGTCAGCAAATAAAAAGTCCATTAACTACCAACAGGAAATTCTAGAAAGTAGCACTGCATGGGGCAGCAGTGACTGCACATCAGCAATGCTGCTCCCCACCCAAACAGAGCAGAGTAGAATGTATTTGATGTCTGATAAAGATTTCACAAAAAAAACAAAGGTGGGGCCAGAATCGGAATAACCTCTCCAGACCCCCAAATGGAGGGAGGGAATCAGAATAAACTGGTCGTGAAAGGTTAACAGTAAGGATGTAAAAGTAAATGTCAGCTTTCCAGCAGGTGCACAGCAGTGAAGTGGAAAAATGAAGAGCCTAGTAGAATCACACTGATAACACAATTATAAGAAATTGCAGTTATCTTAGAAAACTCCCCAAAATTGGAAAAATAGATGATTGCTGATTTTGTTCATTTTAAATTTAATGGCCAACCAATCCTAAGTTGAGGCGGCCATGCATGTGAAAAGGTTTACTTTAATAATAATTATTGGACATTTTTAGAGATTACATTTTCTAGTCCAAATATAAAATGTGTAGCTCAAAAGCAATTTTGATTAAAATCTGTGTTTGGCCTCACAATCCTATAGCCCCATTCAGTATCTCCCACTTTGGACTGTAACAGCGGCAACATAAGTGTTTATTTGCTGGTTTCTTAAGTTGGAAGATGGATGTTGGAGTTTCCATGTAGGCTGGCTCAAACATATGGATATCATATGGGCCTATAGACTCACTGTTGCCTCTCTTCAGTCGTGGCTGCAGAGCAAACACGTTATATTTGCACTGACAAGTCTACAAATGTCAACTTTACGTTCTGTAGTATTTCACTATAATAAAATAATGCGTCGGTCTTCAGGAATAAAACAACCCCAACAACAACAACCACCTCGTGTTGTGCAACGGTACGTCCATGTCTGAACAAAGACTGGCGATGTGTATTAAACTTGGCTAACGTGTCGCCAGGTGGTAGCTAACAGGCTAACACGACATTTCACAACATCACAGCGGATCTACGGTAAGACCTTAAGTGGGTGTTTAAACAAAATGCCATTTAACAAACGAGCTATCCAATGAAGAGCCACACTGAGATCCGACGCGGTGCCCGTTTGACGCCATAAACAGCAGTGCTAGCAGTGATATTAGCCACTTGACATGCGAGCTTAACTTTTAGCAGAACTAGCCACCTAGCTCATATTAGCAAGCTTTCTTTGACACAGTACGGTGTCAGAGGACGATAAACTTAAATATTACGAGCTTTAGCATTACTGGGTATATCAGCACATTCATCACGACGCGTATCATGCCAGTAACAACAACGTTCATTATGACTAACTTATCGAGTATCGTGGCTTGTCATAAACAAGTGTTTATACAATCAGCTGTATGTAGCGAGCTAACCGGCCGAAAGTTAGCAGCGTAGCGACATCACCAGGCTAACGATAAGAAACACTTTGGGGGAGTCGTCTTGAGCTTGACCTCTTTCAGCGACAACACGACGTGCGACGCCTATTTTGTCTAGTCTATAAAATCGTGTTGACAAACATGTAAAGACAGAAATAACGACTTTAAAATGCCTCAGTCAAGTCTGGCCACAACACAAAACAATGCAGATTTGCTAACCTCCACTGGCAGCCATTCTCTCCAGTCTGTCTCGGGGCAGACCGAGAAACGTCAATGAGTGAGCAGCAGAGCCCCGGAAACAAGCAGCGGCCAATCAGCGGGCGAGCTCGGATATCACAGCCAATCACGTCTCTAGATTCTCAAATAGGAAAAAGTTGACAACTGTGTGGGGCAAATTAACCTAAATTGCGAGCAAGGATGGATAGAATCAATAAAAAGGCAGCAAACAATAGAGAAACGCAGAAATGTGAGATTATATGATATTACTACATGTACGGGAGCCCTGTATGTACCCCTCATTTATCATCTCTGCAACTCAAGCATTCAGAGATGCTACAGAGCAACAATTTAATATGTGGAGTAACACACACTGTGATGTAATGTGTGTGTTTCCATATGTGCTCATACTGTAAAGCAGCTCATGTTTCTCTTCTTTGTCATTCTCCTTTGGCACCTGTAACCTCATTGACCTTAATCTTCTCCCTAATCTCCTCCATGTCATCTTCCTCCTCCTCTCCATCCAACTTCTCACCTGCTTCTCTCTCTGGAGCACCACGGAGGTGAACACAAGAAGTGATTCCCTGTTTTTTAACTTATTAGTTAGTTGTGGTACCAGTTCGAGTCGATTAACAGGTTTAACTGATTATGGTTGGAAGGCATTTAATCTTCCAATAAACTTGGGTTTTGGAATTCTAGCGATAATGGAAAATTCGACGAATGTTTGATCAAATTAACCACATGAAACACACACAGAGGAAGCTCATTAGGCAATTTAGAGGAAAATATTCTCTATGGATCTGGCTATAAAGCTGAGTCAGGGT
Source organism: Genypterus blacodes (assembly GCF_046128005.1). Lineage (NCBI taxonomy): Eukaryota > Metazoa > Chordata > Actinopteri > Ophidiiformes > Ophidiidae > Genypterus > Genypterus blacodes. Next base: position 3,223,099 of record NW_027466880.1, on the reverse strand, counting down.
CTGCTTCCCTATTATGATCATTTCATACCTTAAACTTTCAACAGAGGTGAAGTGTTTTTCTCTCAGTTAGTATGTTACTCCAGATACTCAGTTTATTTGGACAACCTGTTACCATAGAAATGCAAATATTTTATTTTTCACAAATCAATGATCCATAGGAAATAGACAAGTCAGCCATGGAGTGAGAGAATTTGTGCCTGACCGGAGTTGCAGGTGAAAGAGAGGAGTTGAAGCACAGAAGATTCCAATTCAACCTGAGCGAGTTTTAACTTTATCCAAAGGAAAATGACACAAAATTTGACTAAATCCAGATGTACTGACTATAGAGTATAGTATAGCAGCCCATCCTTGTAACTCCCTGTTCTGTCTGTTACCCTCTGGAAGGCGATACAGATCACTGAACATGCGCACCACCAGACTGAAAAACAACTTCTTTGTAAGAGCCATAAGTGAGCTAAACAAAATCAAACATTAGACAAGTTAGTACCCCAAAAGCCAATTGCAATATTGGGACATATTGGGACACACCTCGGACATATTGGGCATCTTCAGCTATGATGTCATGTGATGTCATATGGGGCATGGAACATGTGATGTCATATGGGGTGTGATGTTGTGATGTCATGATGTCATATGGAATGTCATGATGTCATGTGATGTCATATGTCATATGTGATGTCATGTGATGTCGTGATGTCATATGGGATGTTGAGACATGTCATATGAGACATCTTGAGCTATTGGGACATCTTGAGCTGTGGGACTACTTATGTTTTAATGTATGAATGGAACTGTGTGTTGTTTATTTATTGTTATTTATTATTTGTTATTTATTTATAGTTGTTTATTTATAGTTTATTGCTGTTATTTATTACTGTTCAAAGATTCAGGCACAGCACAAATGCATTTTGTTGTATTATCATATACAATGACAATAAAAGCTATTCTATTCTATTCTATCAAAACTGACTAAGTATTAACAAAACTCCAATCTTTAAATTTTTCTTTCTTAACATAAAATCTGGGGGTCTTTGTATATTCTCATATATTGCATTCCTGTGATGATGCAAGGATAACCACCATTGCATTTACATATAAATAATACAAACTAAGTACATACAAAATAAATATATTCAAACAAGGAACAAAATTCCATGTTATAAACCCAGCTATGTAATCAAAAAAGATTTGTTTAAGTTAGTGTGGTCATGAAAAGACAGAATGAAATCAATGACACAAGTTGGTTACATTAGCGGTCACACCACACACACAGATCATCACGTGTTTTGAGGTGCCTCAAGAACTTGTTTTACTACCCTTGGTTTGAAGATGAAGGTCTTGATGGAGTTGGCAGAGAAATGTTTAATGAATGCAGCTGGAACACTAGAATCCTGGAGATACAATTTGTGGAACAGCCTTGAAGAATATGTTTTTCTTGTGCGCTGGTGTGAGTCGTATCATCTTGTGTGACCAAGGACGCCGAGCAGAGACGTCCTTGGTGTAACAACAGTGCCAGCAGCTCTCCCAGGGTTGGCGGGTTTAGGTTTGTTTTCTGAAAGTTTCCTTTCCTTTCCTTTCCTTTTTGTTGTAGTTTCTTCTTGTTTGCTCTGTGACCTCATTAAATGATTGTGTGGCCTTTCTGCTTATTGGTGTTGCTGCTGATTTTTATAGCAGCATGAAAAGGTATTTCCACACTGCTGTTTTTGCAGGTTTAATCAAACCACACTTTGTCTCCAGACTGCGTTGTGACAGTTTTAGTGGCCGTGAGTTGTTGGTACCCGTCTGATCCCACTGAACTGCTCATGAATCTAATTTCTATGTCCTGCAGACATGTTTGTGCCCACCACCACACACACCACCAATCAGAAAACACAACATTATTATGGCAACAAAATCATGACCTGCTAGTTTGTCTTGTTCCACTTTATTTTAATACAGATTTTACATTTTTCCTTGTAATGTGTAATGTACCTGAACACAAAAAAATAAACCTAAATAAAAAAAAATATTTGAATTATTATGATCATCACATCTGTCATGACCATATCCATGATTTGGTCACTTCTGTTTGGTGTGACCACAATCTGATCTGACCCTCTACAGCTGAATAAGCACCTGTTGAATCTGGTGTTTAGTTACCTAATATGCAGCGTAATCCATCTAGAAAGGTTTCAGTTTGCACTCAAAGATTGACATGTTTGCTGATAAACAAACAGAAGCAGGTAAAACATGTCTAATCTAAACTGTATGAGGGAGCAAGATGGCCCTGCCTTCAACTCTTTGTGTGGATTTTTAATGTTCTCCCCCCATCTGTCGGTGTGTGTGTGTTTCATCCCTCACCAGGTGAAAGATAGTGTTTGTTTGTGCACGAGATCCAATAAATATGACCCTCACTCAAGTTTCCAAAAGGTTTTGTTAACTTTTGGAGGGTTCCTCTTAGTTCTTCTAAATAAACAATAAATTCATACATAAATATTTAGCTATCAACAGGTCAGAAATATTTCCCAAATATTTTCTAAAGGTTAAATCTTGATATCCAATCTGGAAAAGTGTGTTTTTCATCTACCAATTAAATGACAATTACATATTAAATTATCATCATATTATCATGTATATTTTTAAGATCCTCATAAGATGTCAACAATGCCCTCTTTAATGTTCAGAGCTGATAAGTCATTACAGTTGCAGTTGTCCATCAAAAGGTTAATTGCTGCCGTTTGTCGTGAGACGTTCACATCATGTGGCAGCACCTGCGACCCAAACAGCACTGTCAAGACAGACTAATTGCTGTTTATTGAACAATGTGATTGCAGTGTAATTTCCATGTATCAGCGCACTGTCACTTAATCTCGATTGCTCTTAATTAGAAGTCATTGATTCATTGATTTGTGCCTGTGATGATGTAATTGTTTATCAGCAAAAACATGTCTATGCTGAATATCTGAAGCATTAACCTGCTGTTGTTTGTTTGTTTTAAGTGTGGATTGTGTGATATTCTGGATTCTTGTTGCCATATGGACAGCTGATGAAAGAAATTGTTCCTTAATTATGGGCTTGTTAGGGGACTGCTCGACATATGAGGCAGCACAGGGAAGCATTACATCATTCTCTAAACCCAGTACTTAAATAAAATACCAGTACATTTGATACAAACTTTATTTTACTAATGAATTTATTTTTATGTTACGTTTGTCTGTTTCTCTGTCAGCTGAACATCTCAAACCGTTTTTGATGGATTTCAATTATTCGGTTTTGGTACTGGCCTGCCTCATGGTGGCGCTGTAACAACCACTTTTTCCCACAGTCGATGTTTTTTCCCCTGTTGTTTTCTGATCATCTTTACCATGTTCCTGTAACTGGTTGGTGAGTTTGAATGAATAATTCGCCTGTCCCCAAAAATGGTTGATATGTGCACTCAGTACTTGTGCTAAAAATGAAACATCAATCGACCTGATGGTGGCACCATAAGAATAACAGGTGGATTTTGACTGCCTTCCTGTTTGTTTCTTTTTTTAGGGGTAGTTCATCTTTACACTGACCAATCTGGTTCTCCTGCTGCAGTCTAACTGTGCGGCTGTCAGTTGTGACAAACTCAATCTGCCTCACCTCCATGTTTGTTGTGCATTAATGCACATCATAAAACACTGAGAAGCTTTACAAAGGACTCTTTATCACTACATTTCTCTCCATATTTGTGCTTTTGCCCCATTTTGCTTACAGCTCAAGGGAGTAAGCTGGCCGTCACCCATCCTCTCGCTCATTCACACACATACAAACACACACACATTGTGAGTACACAATATGTACGTAGTGTAAGTAGTCTCTCTCTCTCTCTCTCTCTCTCTCTCTCTCTCTCTCTCTCTCTCTCACACAGAGGGATGGTTGCAAAGCCCAACAGTAGCACCCAAACCATTGTGTCACTATCGGCGCTGTGCAGGCTGGAAATGCACCCTAACACTGCATAACATTGCAAAATGACAGAAGGGGAGACAAATAAAAGTACAACTGCAATCTTAGCAATCGATTTCACATTTTTTTCACAATTTCTTCACCCATTCAACAACAGCACAGCCTGTGAAATTGGGCCCAGCTCCTGTTGAATGAGAGAAAAAGGCTTCCTGGGGTCACTGTTATTTGATGATAGCTGTGGTTTCTGTTTACCGTGGCACAGATGTCCCTTTCTGGCACTCTGAAACAGATCACCTGATATGTGCACTTTCTGCTTTCTCCCCATCCAACACTGAATTTTCTGGTCACAGCACTATGAACGAGAGATTTATTATTATAGCCTGCATTCAAAATGTGATACTGTTTGAGCCTGGAAAAACCACAACCAATGGAATCAGCAGAAAAGCCTCCAGTGAGCAGAAAAACATGGGATCAGCTTCTGCTGCTCATACTCAGATCCAAAAGAACAATAGCTGTTTGATGAAAAGCTGACATTGCTGCGTTCAAAATGGATTAAATATATGTACCCGTGTTTTATTGTGTGTATGCATATTTATAAGCATGTATCTGTGTTATTTGTTCATACACAATCAAAGAGGGATTGCAGTTATGATAAATTACCTCTTCTCCTCAAAAAGGCCCCTCTTCAGTTGTGAGCCATTTTGTTGCATTCTCTTGGGTGAATGAGAGGAAGACATCAGTGTGTGTGTGTGTGTGTGTGTGTGTGTGTGTGTGTGTGTGTGTGTGTGTGTGTGTGTGTGTGTGTGTGTGTGTGTGTTTGTGGGTGTGTGTGTGTGTGTGTGTGTATGGTGGTGGTGTGTGTGTGTGTGTGTGTGTGTGGGGGGGGGGGGTCCTTGTGTTGGGAATGATTGAATTGCAGAACAGAAGAAGAAGAGAGGATGAGATAGAATGCATGAGGGAGTGGAGGCAGGGGGTGTAATTGTAGTTTAAATGTGTGTTTTTGTCAGAGATGGAGGTAATGGGTTATTATATGCCTCCGGGGGCCTGTGGAAGAACGCCTGCAGATGTTGTGAAGAGCCGCTGGCTTCTCTCTCTCACACAGGAGGAGACAAATAGGAGCACTCCTGGAGGCTGCTATAAATACTGAGCTGGAGGTCCTTCTTCATGTTTAAGGAGTCCCTCTCTCTGCCTTTTCCTCTGACGTTCTCTCCTCACTGAGCCCACCTAAGGAGCTGATGAGCAGATGCTCTGAGTCTCCCCAAATCACCACACACACTTAAACTGCTGACAAAGATGTTTGCTAATAGTTGTTATTTAGAAGTGCAACTCGAAATGTGGAAGCATTTCTTCTCTTAAGCAGCTTTAATGAATTCATCATTCAGAAATGAGGTAAGAAGGAATACTAAGCCCGAGCTCACACAATAATGGGTTTTTGGTAAATTATTTCGCGATGTGTCTAAAATATAAATGATGACTAGAAACAGGGGAAAACAGGATAAAGGGAACTGCCAGATTACTATCACAAAATTGTTGCTGAAGCACTGGAAGAGAAAGGAAGGAGGATAGTTGTCGCCCTCACCCAAAGTAAGTCCCTCTCTACAGGCATGAAAGCCACCTTAGCCCCATGATCTGAACTGGCATATGAAACAGGCCTCACTCCCAAACGTCTTTATTGACTTTTGAACTTATGACACAGATACAATCTCAGTTTTTTGTATTATATGCAGAACTGTCTGCCAAGATGAACTCAGTAGCAAAAGAACTGTGACGACAGTATACAAGTTGTATTTTTAATTATGGACTTAAGTGGTTCAAATAATTTGTTATGGAAAACAACAATAAACACCAATGTTCACGATTTAACAGTCTGACAGAGACAAACTTCCTGGAGGCTGTATATATTTGAAGAGAAATATGTGTTGGAAGCTGCACAAACATCATCTCATCTTGTATGAGTCAACGTGGGTGGTCTCTTTTCAGCAGTCATGCTTTCACAGCTTCAAATGAAAAGACAAGATGACACAAAAAAGGAAATATTGTCTTTACTTTGTCTGTTAGGATCATGTTTGAGAGTGTGACTGATAAGTACGGATCAAAGCTCTTGTGCTTCGATCCGGTTGGCAAAGAGCAAAAATGACTGGGAGCCAAGGTTCACATTGCTGCAACTTTGGGGACGATTGAGCCAGCTGGGTGACCGCGCAACTTCTGCCCTTCAAGTTGTATAAGCAAACAAATAAGGCTACGCTACCTCCCACCGTGAGGTCGACTCATTTGTTCCACTTGTCCGCCTGATGGATTTGGTTTTATAAAATTTGGCTTTTTTTAGCCTCGCACTAATTAGTTAAGGGAGAAAAAACACATGCGCTCCATGCATTTTTGTCCAATTTGACTAAGCTTGTAGCCTGGTTTTTCTCCTTCTAAATCGTCCTCCAGTGGTCTTCTTCGTCACAGGCGTGTGTGTCCACGCGCACGCTTGAGTTCCCCCCGTGTCAGGGTGAGCCAGTAGGGAGGTCTCCGGCTCTAATAGCAGAATCGGATTAGAGGACTCCCCTGGTGTGTGCTGCCGCGCACCCGTGTGTGAAAGCTCTGCTTGTCATCAATATTGAGGCGGCGGCGCGGGGAGATCCATCAGCAAATCCGATTGCACGCAGAGAATTCTGTGGTCCCGGCAGAAAAGGCCGGGATGGGCTTCTTTTTTTTCCTGTCTCCCACTTTCCTTTTACATTATTTCAGGCCCCAGGAGAGTATTCTCCATCATGTCAATGTAATGTAGCACACAGAGGCAATCATGCAGCCTCTCTGGCCTCTGGGCTGCCTGCTCGGAGGAGAAAATGCAACTTTAGCACTTAATCATCTCACCCATAGCTGCCACATAAGTCTATGGGAAGGTTTTCCACACAATATGAAACTAGATCCCTCATGGTGGGCCTGCTGTTGTGTATCCCCCTTGGTCTGGGGGCTTTTTGCTTCTCCATTTTCTCCCTTCCTTTGTGAAGATGAGCGAGTCCTGTGCTTATATGTCAATTCAGTCCAAGCGGAAAAAGACCTCAGTTGGACGTGATGTTACCTGCGGACACCTGCTGAAACGTTTGGATTCATGAATCCATTTTGCCTCACCGCGGAGCGCAATCACAGCCATCCTGGTGCGATCAAAGCCACGCCACTGAGAAGGGCCATGCATGTCTGAACGGGGGTGTGTGGCTTTACTGATATTGGCTTTTGTGTTAGCGTTTCACAAGCTATGGCCCAGGAGGTCATGTGTAATAGAGACAATAGCCACGAGTGTGCACGGCAAAAAATGTGATGGGGGAAAGATTGGGTGTGAGGCAAGCAGGAGAAAGGGAAGGTGTGTGTGTGTTTGTGTGTGTGTGTGTGTGAGTGAGTGAGTGTGCACGCATAAGAATGAGCAGGGAGTTGTGTGTATTATCAGGTGATTGATTGGCTGCACGCATGGCTCCAAGGGAAGACATAGGGAGAGGTCAAACAAGACTGTTCCAAATAGACCTGTCGGAATCAGCCTGGGGGAGGCCTAAATGGTTGGACAAGGGCGATACTTTTTTACCACAAGTGCCCTTGCTTTACTGTGCTTGGACTGAACAAGCCCATGTATTATTCACTGGTCTCACTGGGTGATAAATGGGAGACCTCCGATCCACAAGCAGTGGAATATTCACCAGTGCTTATCTCTTTTAATCCCATAACCGCGGGTCAAGTCGGTAAATTAGCAGTCAACATATAAACAGCGGTGCAAAGCTGCAGGGGCAAGGTTGTTTAACTGCAGATTTGTATATTTAGACCAAAGCTATTTGCTTGAGAGATGGGACAAATTTTAAAGCATATTAAGAACAAATATACTGTAATTATGTATCCTTATATTTTGTTTTTGAGAAAGCGTATACAGTAGTTAGGGCCGGCCAGACTTGCCTTGAACGAGCCCCTGGTTATGCTGCTATAGGCCTAGACTGCTTCCCATGATGCACTGAGCAGCTCTCTCTTCCTCCCCTCTCTATCTGTGCATATGTATGTATCATAACTGCTTTTCACTTCCTCCCTAGAGTTTTCTGTGTTCTCCCGTCTCACAGGTTCTTGTGGAAGCCTGTCCTGTAGAGATGAAGACTGTGTGCTGCTAGAAACCCATGCATTTTATTCTATTTGTATTAATTTCATTAGTCCTATTTACATTGTTATTCATTGCTGTTGCTGTGTCTCTCTCTCCTTCATCTATCTTTTGCTATCTTTTGCTATCTCTCTCTCTCTCTCTCTCTCTCTCTCTCTCTCTCTCTCTCTCTCTCTCTCTCTAGTCAAGGCAGATGGGAGCCCACCTAGTGCCCTGTTCTGCCTGAGGTTTCTTCCTGTTCAGGGAGTTTTTCCTTGCCACTGTTGCCAAAGGGGGGAATGTTGGGATTTTTTAAAAGCACTGTATGTAAAGTGCTTTGAGATAAACTCTGTTGTGATTTGGCGCTATATAAATAAAGTTGGATTGATTTGAATATATCTGTATCCTCTTTTAAAATCATAGCATTCCATTCACATAATATATGAGGGATCAATCAATACACATTAATCAATTGATGGTTGTATATTTCAGTTCAATCTTACAACAACGGCATGAGGCATGTAATATGCAAATGTTTGAATCAACAATTCTTTAGGAAATGTCTAAAAATGCGACATTGCATAGGATGACGAATGAGGTCGTTGAATCGTCTAAGCTTAATCAGAGCCGCAGGCTGTACCTGAAAGGACAGTGAGGGGCAACACCGGGGGTATGGATGAAGCAGCATGATGAGGATGAAGGTATGGAGTAAGGGGTAGAGTAAAGGGACAGACGAGAGGATGATGGATTGGTAGGGTGTTGGAATGGAAGAGAGGACGAGAGGGTGGATCACCAAATGAAGACAGATGGTAGAGGAGGAGTCAACCGGGTTAATATAGGCTGGACATGTGATTCGAGGTGATTGGATATATTAACTTCATTTTTCCACTGAAACACAGTCTGTTAGTTCATCAGTGCTGATCGTTCTACAATGACTTTTTGTCTTTTTTTGCACGCTGAGTCATTAAGAGACGGTCTTTATCATAGCCAGACACTGAATGCATGAATTCACTTGCTGGCTGGATTGTGCCTGTAGATATCTGCACATCAGCCTCATTTCATTCTCTCTTCTTGGCAGATACCAGGACTCATCTCTAGAAAAAATCATGATATTATTCACATAATCACAAGCTTTATTATTACTTGTTCGGAATTCATTGGCATTGTTCTTGAAAAACGCAAAGCAGCATGGAAAAATGAAGGCCACAACATTCTACTGCAGTGGTTCCCAAACTGTGTGGTGCAGCTAATGGTACTTGAGGTGCCGTCAGAAAACTGTGGGCCTTTCTGTGGGGAACCAAAACAATTCAAAACTGAGTAATGGTTTGCGGATCTGAAGACATTTTTGCATCAGGTTATTGGTCTCTTCTTCTTGTCTCAGAGACCAGTACCTCCTATTCACAAACCCAACATCGGCATCTTCCTCTCCCCGCTCGCCCCTCTCCCTCTTGTCCTCTGCTCCGTTTCAGTCACACCACCGTGATTGCATACAGTGAATCCTTACAGTATATCGACGCTGCCAGGGCCTTTTGTTTTTCACGGTGAGTCTGGATGTCTGCCACAGAGCTTTCCAGAATACTAATGAGGGTGCTTAGCGAGTCAAAGTTAGTGATCTGAGATGTTGCGATGGAGGCATGTTAGGCGCAACCCCAGACACAATCTGCCACAACGAGGCTGGAAATGTCAGAGTGTATTACTCGGGCAGGCTCTCATCAACTTTGCTGGTGCTTCATTCAGCCTGTAGTATGGAGGCACATGGCCGTGTCAATGTATCTCACTTACAGGGGACATTTTCATACAGAAGATGAACTATTTGGAAGGTGTATATATTCTTGTCACAGTGACACAGATCAGCTGGTGTATGTGTGTGTGCTATAATTAGAGTCATCCGCTTCAGGGACGAGCGTCACGGGGACTTGGTGCCTCACTTTCTGTCCACTTATCTCCATGTTTTTCTGTCTGGATTCTGTTTTCCGATTGTGTTCCTCTCTCATCTTCTCTCCACTCCTCTCCCTCACAGTCTCTCTCCCTCTCCCTCTCTCTCTCTCTCTGTCTGTCTCTCTCTCTGTTTCTCTCTCTGTCTCTCTCGCTCTTCCTCTCTGCCCCTCTCTTCTTGTTCAGCCACCACAGGTGGTGAGAGAAGAAACAAAAAAGAAGAAAGAAATCAATCTCCCCCTTTATCAAACTCTTAATGCCTTCCTGTGAACAGGTAAGACTTGTCAATTTGTGTGTGTGTGTGTGTGTGTGTGTGTGTGTGTGTGTGTGTGTGTGTGTGTGTGGGTGTGTGGGTGGGTGTGTGCCCCTGCTTTACAAACAAAGCCTATTCATTAGCCGGGAGATCACCCCCACCTTCATTTGTTTTGGAGGAGAATAATTACCTCCATAGAATTAATCTATTTCTGTAGTCGCTCAGTCATAATTCTGTTAATTCACAATTCTATCTAGAATTTGTTGCTATGTTTCAGGTTCCCACGACGACTGTAAAGTTGAATCAGTATCCCAATTTAAAATCAATCACTATTAGTGTGCGTACTGGGATTCATGCTTCAATTTAATGAGCAATGAACACATTAAAGGCTGTTTTGAATTATAGGAGATCAATCGACTATAAGATTATACATTAGATATGAAAATGTTTCATACTCTCATGGATGTTAAATTTCTAAAAAAAAATCCGTTACAATGGTTTTGAAGGGTTACGTAATCTTTATTTTCACAATTTGGAAATCCTACGCCTACATTCTACACGTGTATATACACACATGGAATCACAGGTTTGAGGCTTTCAGAGTGTGTTTTGCCCTTTTGTGTTTCCACATGCCGTGATATCTGCAGAAAGAGAAGTCTGATGGGCTGAAATTGCACAATTGCTGTGTAAAAATGTTTGCAAGAAGAAAGTCTTTGGAAATACCCCAACATCACAGCGAACACAAAGAGAGAGAGAGAGAGAGCGGTGTTCTGCGGTAGAGCAACAGTGCCATCTATCCTCTAGCAATGGAACTGCTGTAATCCAAAAATCCAGGTATGAATGAAATCATTGATTGGAATCTATTGTTTGTCGCATCAATAAACAAGGATGACAACATGATAAAATCAGCATCAGCCCTCATATTTGTTTAGATTTAGACTTAACATGTGTTGTTTTGTTTCCTGTTATAGTAAAGGCTTGTTGTTTAATGCAAGCTCTTATATTCTGATACTTCAAAAACAGCTTGGGAAAAAATGTGAAACTAAAAGTATTTTGTGTGTGTGAACTGAACATTTTGTGCAGTTGAATATTGCACAGAAGTTTATATGTTGATACTGAAATATGAAAATATATAAACGATTTTGCTAGCGTTGTGCAACATGCGAGCAAAATCATAGGCAAAATAAATTTTAGCCTTTAGTACTTTTGTAAATTTGAATTTGTAAATTCTTGAGGTTATTAGTTATACATTATTTGAGCAGAAGTGTATCAATCTTTCAGTTTTCTTAGTTGTGAAGTTTTTATTGAGGTTTATTGATTTACTGAGCACAACTGAATCACATTATTTAGCAGAACAGAAATGAAAAACAAATGTAAGTAACAATGAAAAATTAAAAAGTGCAAATATTTAAAGTTATGTTTATTTGCCTTTCCTCTGGTCTGGCCCGTCCCCTCCCTGTTGTCCGCTCTGCCCTGACTGACGTGCTGACGCTCTGCTGAGTAGCACATCACGCTGCAGCCACAGCCTCCTGGGCTGCAATACTGAGATTTATTCCTCCGGCTCGCGCTCAGGCTGCGCATTTGCATGGGATGCGGCAAAGCTGACACACAGTCAAATGATAATCCTGTCCCAAAAAAGAATCAAATCCCCACTGGTGCTTTTCTGCAAATGTGATATAATTTCTCCCTGCTAATACAGTGAAGCTGTGTGAGAAATAACCACCACCAAGATCCTGCAAGTGATTAAAAACCTGTCTGATGTGGCTGTGTGTTGACATAACCGGCCGTGATGCATGGCCTCTCCTTTTCCTCACCGCACACACAGACACACAAACACACAAACACACAATTGTGCCCCCCTTCCACACATTCCTCCACACAGTTGAGTACAGAAACACAGTGAGAAGCCCCAGGATTGTGGCATCATGATTGAGAGAGATGACTTCTTTCTTTAACCGTAATTTCATGCATAATGTCACAGATCTGGATGCTCGGCGGCCCGACCGCTCTCCTCTGAATCCTAATTCCGCATTCAGATTGGTTTTATTTCTGAGATGCCGCAGCGAATCATGACCCTAATTAATCGGAATGATGCATCGATTCCCACTTCCTTCTCCCCTTTCCTCTGCAATTTTCAAGGGCTTATGAGGAATGCATGAGGAGACGGAAAACACAATCAAAGCAGAGACATTTCACAGGAAAAGGAGGCGAGACTGCGGCATCCTCAGATTCAGTGTTAGATTACAACGCCATGAGCAACTAATTTATGCTATGTGTGATGCAGTTACAGCGTATAGAATAGATGTTTTAATGACAAAAGCATTTGTGGTAAACGCAAACAGGTGTATGTAAATTCATTTCACCTCAAACACAAAGATTTCTTCCAGCTCTCCCTCTCTCCCTCGCTTCCTGCTCCCCTCCCTCCATGTCCTGCTCCTCAGCTTTAACAGCCCTTGACAGCTGGAGATGAAATAGAAATTGCGATATCAAACACCTACACAAAGGAGAGCTGACCTTTGATCAGCGGGGCCGTTTGATGTTGTGACATGAAATTTGCATCATGGGAGCCTGGTGCTGCGGGTGCCGCTTTGCGAGCGGGCTAATGCCAGAGTCCTGTCAGGGAAGCCAGCGAAGGTCAAGGGCCTTTTAGTAGAGAACAAGGGCTCTAATCCCACATAAGGGCCCCCCACGCAAAGCATTTGATGTTCACCGCACAGAAACAGAATATAAACTAGAGGGTCACTTGTTACAAATTCATACCTCCACCAAGACCCACAATTCTCCAATTATGACTCTTTAGCGTAATTACTATCTACTTGCATAAGTACTGAGTGCACATGTCCACCAGGTTTGGTAATGATAAAGTCATTCATTCATGAGATACCGCATTTTTGGAATGAGCCATGCACACTCAACTTTAGCAGACAGTTCTGGCAAAACAGTGAGGAATATCAAAATAACATCGACGTCCAGCTGAGGATTTTGTGACAATTGGCCCAAAATTGTAGGAGGAGACACAAGAAGGTGGAAAATGCTGGCGTGGCCAACAGGGACGCTGTGGCTAGATCCGGGGAATGTTGATCAGTTTTAAAAGCTATAGGCCAAAACGTATAAATGATCATTACAGCGCCACCAACAGGCCAGGGCTATCAGTAATGGAATGGGTTCTTCCCCTGGATTGCGTCCCAACCTGCCCACCAATTCTCGTGAAAATCGGCTGACAACTTTTCCTGTAATTCTGATAAACAGAATAAACCAACACGGGTTGGAAACATAAAGAAACCACATTTATTATCACCAACCCATGAATGAACAGGCGAGGAATGACAGTGAAGGTAATTGTGCGATATCGTGTTGCATTTTAGACCATAACACAACCTCAGCAGCTCAGACAAAAACGATACGCTCACCTCCAGCTGCACCAAATGTCTTCTGCTTCGCTTCTAAACTGTTAAACAGCCTCTTATCAAGAATGAAACAGACGTCCACTCTCGGGTTTGTGGCGGCGTGGGCCCATTTTGAACATATGGTGCGCTCCATCCGAATGTTGTCTATTGATCTGTGGACGGGCAGACCAGTGGAGCTCGGAGGCTGTTTAATTATTCAGGCTGGCACGTCATTTTTCATGCTCGGTGCCGTTTTCAAAAGACAAAAATAAACCTGTCACTCCCACTGACCATCTTTCATCTGGCTGGCCGTCAGCGTGCGGCCTCATTAGCCACAACCAGCGCAGGTGAATAGGGAAGGAGAGGATTCTCTCTCTCTCTCTCTCTCTAGCTCTCTCTCTCTCTATCTTTCACTCAAACACACACACACACAAACACACGCACAGCGCTATTTAACCGATCTGTTGCACTGTATTGAACAATCATTTGATCTCATTTCAGGCTGTATCATCATCTTCCCTTTTTTGCTGTAATCAATATTTCAGTTATGATCTTGGTCCCAGTTTCAAAGCTTTCAGACGCTTTTATAATCCAGCACAGGGGTTTCATTCTGGGTTTGTTTTGAGTTAATTTAGAACACTCAACTGGAATCAGCTCAGAGAGTTTGGACTCTTCATATCGCTGAGTTTCACAGGCTGCGGTCGCTTCAGTCACTCTGTGTCAAGAGATACAGGTGTGTTAATTGTTGTTACTGCAAGGTTACAGTAGTTTGTCACACAGGTTTTAAGTTCATACGTTCCTCTTTCATTTCTTTCATTTGTATCATTACTCATCCACTCATCAATGTTCTTATCGTATTGCACGTCATGAGTAAATCTGGACTGGAGGCTTGACCTGAGACTAGACTGCATTGCTTGTGACTTCAAACCAACAGCTCAGCCCCACCTGTATACATACTTGAGTAGTTTTCAGCTCTCTCTTTTCATATTCCATTCTTTACACTTTCACCACGTTTCAGAACATTTAACTTTTTTAGTAGATTTTCTCTAGTACATTGCAACATCCAGCAGTTTTGTACACCTATATATCTCTCACTGGTTCATAGATTGGGACAAAGTCTGAACGACTCACCAATAAACTGACAGCAAATGTAGGAATCACAGTTTTTACGCCTCATACTGACTCAGACTGATTCACAACACTTTTCTGGGGGAACGTTTGTCATTCCTGTCAGATCTCATCAAGACCCCCCTCACAGTGAGACACCTCGTGCCTCCCAATGATCTCCGCTCGATGATACAGAGCCCCATATACGGCCGAGTGAAGTGCATTACCTCACTCTCCATATTTCCTGACAGCGTTGTGAGTTAAGACCTTTGAGGTGAGTCGTTTTTAAGACTCAGGAGTTTGCCGGCCTAATCAATATCTTTGTTCTCTGTAATTATCTCACCATCACGCTCATTAATTACACTTTCAAGGCTCATTTCCAGTGCGGGGTCACAGATGTCCTTCGTGTGGGAGCGTCCAGAGGGGTGAGGACGAGCGAGGGGGAGGGCAGGGGAGAGATACTCAGGCTTGATAAATACTCTCTGCCTCTCTGCGTCTGAGCTTGGCTGTCGCTGGGACGGGGTAAAATGCGAACGCTCTGTCATCTGAGACTTGGGCGAGACAAACGAGGTCTTCGGTGGGCAAATCGATACGTTCCTCTGATGAGCCAAATTTAGAGAGTGCAACTCTGCTTTGAAGTAATCCACTAACGTATCCGCACAAGTCTTTTCCACAGAAACATCCTGCCTATCCTTTCACTGACTGCAGGATACATAACATATGGACTGACTATTTGAGGGTCAGTGCTGACTATGCAGTATTTTCACTAGGGACAATTTAAACATAATTGTAGGGATCCAAGGAAAGTAAATCTCAGACAGCTGGACTTGCTGATAAAGGCTTGAAGACGCTTCACCTCTTATTCTTTAGTTCTAAAGAAGCCTTTCGAATGAGATCATGGCCATGACAATACCATCACCTGGATGACTGAGAACTTTCACAGACTTAATTTTAGGGAGTCAAATAAGGAGAAAAGAGGAGCAGAGAAGCTGTTAAAGTGCAGAAAAGTAAAGAAAAGATCACAGTATACGACAAAATTAGCAACAAATGTTTGTTTATGTTGAAGATCAACAGATGTTTACGCGGTTTTAAAGAGTTCATTACATTTTGAAAGACAAGTTTGGTCCCCATCTCAAGTCAAATGAATGTATTAATAGATTGGACAGTTGGCACATTAAGATCAATGACCAGCCAACGTCTATTACTCATTGGATTAATTAATTAAGTATGATCAGTCCTCATTTTCGATCTTGGAAAAATAAATGCCGTCTGTCTGTTGTGGAATTCAGAGTGATGTGTGCTGGTGCTAAATGTGATCACTGCCTCTCCAGCCTCTCCATCTGCTCAGGAGGAGGATTCTGCCAGATTGGCTGAAGATTTCACTTGACCCCCAACATCTGTCAGCTCCATATCTACTGCACATCTCCATGACGACACCTGGACACACTTGCCGCAGGAGCGAAGACGAAGACACTACTGACGGTGTCACAAGAATCAAAAATCTCATTACAATGCTCAAGCAGTTATATTTTTAAGCTGAATGCTGTTACAAAGTCAGCGGCTTATGGGAAGTGTTTGAGCTGATCATCATCCATTAGTGTAAAGATCAATGATTTTTAGATATAGATTCTGCACCTCATGTCCTTCAGTGAACACTGGGAGCAAAGTCTCTGCTGGATCAGCGGCACACTGATGCCACCTGCTGTTACCCCAAACCCGGACTGACACAATGACAGGGATGCAAACAGAATCTGAATTCCATCATAGAATAACACCGCTCAGTGTTTGGGAATCACACTGAGTATTTTTTGAGCAAGTCTGCACATGTGGATACACTCTGAAAATCAGATGACAGCAGAGGGACAAGAGTGGTGTGCAGCGTGAAGATGAGGGGAAGGAAGAGGAAGGAGGAGGAGTTGAGTCAGGAGCACATCTGCAGGCGCACAGTGGCTTGTACTGCTAATAAGGTTCAGCTTGCAGTTACAAGAAGCTTAACTACTAACCTAACTACTTTTTTCAGAAGCCTTACAGTATTTCCTGATCAATTCTAAAAGCTATTCCAGTAACTTCACTATTTTCTTTCCTCCACTACCTACCAGCTGAGTAGGAAGAGCACAGAACATTAAAATAACCAACCGGTGAACACCTACACCGGTTAAACCCGACTCATGCATCAATCACAATTGTGTAACCATGAACAAAGCATTCTAAACTACAGCGTGTCCATTGGAGCTGTTCCTCACCGTGCTCAGAACCCTTTGTCCCGACCATGGAAAAGACATTTGTACTGTTTGAACGTCTGCATACCGAGTGTGCGTGGCTGTTTATGTGTTTTAAGACCATATGGCAAAAGACAAGAGCTGAAATTCGGACCATAACAAGAGAAAACAGATGGCTCTGTCAGGTACATCTCCTCCAACACAAACCCAATAAAAAACAGCCTCTGGAAAAATGTCCTCATTCTTACAGTTATTTTAGGATTATCAGAGGATATATGTCATACTTAATATACTTTACAACGCATTAATGATTATTATCCTGTCTGATGTCATTTTAAAAGCTGGAGTGGTGCAGAGACGTGCAGGCACAGACGCGCTAAGGGGCAGTGTTATCATCCTCCACAAGGGGGCAAACTGTCTCCAATGTTTGCATGTAGTGTGGACTGTGGAAACACAAACTACACACTCTTGTGACAAAAGTAGGCACGCACTAATTGACTGGTTTGAGTATTAAGCGCCACCTGCAGCCGAGTCTGTTCCTTTGTGTTATTTTTCTCTTAATTTAAATTAATTTCCCCAAACCGACATACAAACTTGTCCGTTTCGCCCCCCCGCCCCCCACCCTTCAATATTTCTCTCTGGCTCAGGCAGGAAACGAACACAGGAGGTTTTGTTCTCCGCTGTGGGTGGGGGTTAAGGCCCTCCCACCCCCTCCCAGCGACTCAACTTGATGTTGGGAGATGAGACGGGAAACAGGTGTCACCCATGACCTTCGGTGCTCAAACACTACTGGCCTCGCAATCAAGGGCGCTCCTAGGATTTATTGGGAGTTGTGGCCTGGGAGTGGGGGGCTAGGTTTGCTCACGGGCTACTGTTCCCTTTCTCCTTTAATTATATCTCCTCACTGTTAAATTTGAAGTAACCCCACACTCCCACGTTTGTCACCACAGATTATTTCCACCGCATGATGAGTGTTTAACATCAATGCTACTTTGCCCAGTTCTTCCCGCGCTCACCTCGGTCTCACCTCAACTCCGAAAGACGACCCCGCGGACAAAGAAGGGAACACAAAGTAATAACCTCTAAATCCCAACGACGGGCTTATGTGAAGCCGGAGACGATTGGGAAGTCTGCTGCCCGGGAGCCGTTAATGTGGGAGCCAGCGGTGTCTGTGTCCTCAGCGCGTCTATCAGCACTGCGCCTATCAACCACTCTGTTTCCCTCATAAGAAAAAGATTAATTCTGGAGATTATCAAGGTTCAATAAAGTACTCACTGTTACGCAGTAATTGGGAGAAGTTAATGCCTCAGACAATGGCCGGTCAAACAGAGGTAAAGGACACAGCAGACACCTGTGATGAGAAAGCTTTCAAACACGAATAGCAAACATATTTAGATACAGTTCCTGAGAATTAGTATGGTATTAAATTGATGAATGATCTATTAAATCAATACATCTCTGAAATAACTGCAATAAAGTTTAAACGATTGCTTCAGCAGTCTTGAAAAAATCTACAAAACTATATATTGAAAAGGTAAAGTGATGGACGGAGCCAAATAAATAAAGGAAACCCGGAAATTAGTGCAAAGTGCTATTGTAGTTTGCCAATTGCCATATGGATCAATGTCAGAGTTTCTCCCAGCTGATTTTAGAGACACTGTGAGTAATTCCCATAATTATTCCGACTGTCATCAGGTAATTGATCCAATATTCAGGGCATTGTGAGATAGTAGAGGACTAAAGAAGAAGGAGCAGATGAATTCCAGAAAGACAGAATTCCAGCACTTCGTGGTCAGAGCCATAAATGTCACATTAATCCTTAAATTCCCCCAGAGGAATATTCCTGTATTGTTACTGCGACACAATGTCTGACATGAAACACATCATAAAGCATAATGTGCTCGCCGCACGATGGCAGACACTCCTATAGGAATACAATGAAAACTCATTACGGTTTGTCACTGTGACTCTACTTTGCACTGCACTGAGGACTGAAGGACTTTGTGTGATAGAATGTTGATCCTATATGGTTCTCCTAAGCCAAATATTCTGTGGCGGTTAAAGGAACCTCAGTGTTTAGCTCATCCTTCACGTGAACAGCTGTAAGTCACTGCTTTATGGTCATTATCTGACCACAGACACGACCATAGAAATCCCTAACTGTTGGTCCATACAAGGTCGCCTGTTTACGCACTAATGGTTATCATGGTTGTGTGTGTACGACGTGAGCCTGACAGCCAACTGTTTGACACTGAGGCCACAGAGACAGATGGCAACCAAATGCCTTTTATTGCCTGCCTTTACCACTTGTGTGTCCCTATCACATCAGTCATGAACACTGCTGGGACCATATGACACAAATCTCTCTCTCTCTCTCTCTCTCTCTCTCTCTCTCTCTCTCTCTCTCTCTCTCTCTCTCTCTCTCTCTCTCTCTCTCTCTCTCTCTCTCTCTTCTTTAGCCAACTGGATCCAATCCATAAGAATGCAATGATACAACCCGTGATGATTTATGTTTTTCACATTCAAACGTGCTGCATTCTACATTCCCTGTGTGCATGTATATACTGTATGTGTACCCTTAAAATAAACTTTGTATGTGTATATTTGCATTTACATGTTCAAGCATGATCATCTACGTGCACATGCCATATATGAAGTATATGAGTGTCATATTGTCACGCTATGTGCTGACACAGTGCCTAAAGCTACAGGTTGCACCTGGTGTGTGAGCGGAGTTCACAGCTGTTCACAGTTTAGTGTCGGATACACACACACACACACACACACACATGCAACTGTATATTTGCAGCTTACACATGTGCACATACGTATATGCATACACCCATGCACTAACACATGCTCCTTCGTGCCTTGCATGGCCCATTATGCACGAATAGTCAACTCTGTGTACACCAAGCAACAGGCTTTGCACAGTGTGGTATGTATGTATGTATGTATGTATGTATGTATGTATGTGTGTGTGTGTGTGTGTGTGTGTGTGTGTGTGTGTGTGTGTGTGTGTGTGTATGTATGTATGTATGTATGTATGTATGTATGTATGTATGTGTGTGTGTGTGTGTGTGTGTGTGTGTGTGTGTGTGTGTATGTATGTATGTATGTATGTGTGTATGTATACATTTTGTGTATATTGTTACATTTTATGACCTGACATGAGAAGTGTGAGAAATACCGCAAGCACATAAAAGACACTGCTATTGTTTTGTAACTTAAGTAAAACCTGAAGAATTCTCTCTCTCTCTCTCTCTCTCTCTCTCTCTCTCTCTCTCTCTCTCTCTCTCTCTCTCTTTCTCTCTCTCTCTCTTTCTCAGATTCGTTATTGTAAATTGGGTGTAGAGACTAATTTAGCGTTCTTGCTTTTCTTGGCAGTCATCATCAGAACATCATCTCTACTCTACCTGCAGCGAAGTCCTTTGATGACTTTTTTTGTCAGTGTCACTTTGTCCACATATCTTTCGTTTGGCAAATGAGTGATAGGTGAATAGTGCGAATGAATCCGTGTGGTCATAGACAATATATACTGTAGGTGCATTTTAACAAGGTTGTGGGGAGGTGTGTGACAACAAAGCCTGGGTGGACACTGAGTGGACAAACCAGCCACACAAATGGCTTCAGCCATCTTGCCGTGGAAGTATGCTGGGGCCTAAACTGTGACTTTGACATTGTGAAATTCCCACAGCGGAGCCTTTACACATCATAGTGTGGTCATGTTCCTGTCTGTTTACTGTGTCCAAAACCTGGAACCACACCCCAAGTGTCAAGATTTACACCAGCACACACTCAATGAACAGAACTGATAGCACGTTATGGGAATTCCCACACTGTCCTGACCACTTCAAAGACGACAAGCAAGATCAAAGACTGTCTAGCCTCATAACTAGGCCAGACCCGCAGAGCGCAGTCGCTTGACATTGTCTTACGATAAAGCAGGTACGTCACAATGCAAAATTTAAAAAAAGCAATTTGCAGAGGCTGAAGTTGGAGATAAGAAAATCAAAGCTGAGCTGGCACCGGCTGAGCTTACCGGTGAGGCTGGGGCTTGCAAGGTGACGTTGGCAGGGCGTCTATCACTTTCCCCCCCAACACAGGCTAATCTAATCAGTTGTGTTACAGTACAGACAGACTGGAGGTGAAGCTGTAGAGACGCCAGAGGCCCAACACTCCAAAGATTAAACACTCCAGACAATACCGCAGATGAGAAATGTACAGAAAGCAAAGGAGGCACACAAATAAGAGATTAAAACAGTTTGAAGAGGATGAAATGTAAGTCCCAGAATCAGAATCTCCTCATACAAACGTCACTTACTTATCACAAAATTGTAAATGTAGAATGTTTGGAACAAGCTGGATAAAAGTTTTGTATTTGTTTTGTGATTGTCCTCATCATTTTGCTATAATTGGCTGACAAACTTGGGTGGGTGTGTCTCATTCTTCCAAAAAGAGCTGTATCTTAAGAATGAATCAGTCCACTGTTACCAACCTTGGTGGAGATGTACACGCACTATTTACACAAAAAAAAGGAAACATCAATCAACCTGATGGTGCCGTTCTACCAACTGTTTCTAGGTAAGGTCTGACATGTTCGAAATAAAAGTGTGCTGGTTTGTCAGCAGGGGGAGTAAGGGCATCAAGGTCTTGTCAATAACCTTTTCAAGTCATCATTTTTGGACTTCTCGGTCTTGGTGGTGTGGAGTGTCACCTCATTTCAGATTTGTTCTTGTCAAAAGGTGCCTCTTCTTTCATTTTTTCCCTCTAATTTTCTGAAACACTGCAGTTGTTTTTCTCCGGAGAAACTTTCTCCACACTCTGCTCTTGTTGTCACATATTTGTTTGTGGTGGGAGCGGGAGGGGAGAGAAGGGCGAGGTGAGAGGCAAGGAAACCATCATACCCCCTTCTGAGATGGACAAGCCCCTATTATCCCCTCGTCCACCCCCTTCTCCTTCTCCGAGTGGGGGCTCATAATTGGACCTTTGTGCTGTGTGTGAATTCTTCGCCTGCACACACTTTTCCCAGCCTGTGTCCAGCCACCAAACAGATGGGGTCTGTATGCAGAGGACACACACACACACACAGACACGCACACACAGACACAGCCCTCCAAAACATGCACATACCCAGTGTGTTGGTCCATGGACATGTCACACATCCACCCCAGACCCCTCTTGTGCCCCATTAATAAAAAAATGAAGCACAATAACAAGAAAAGGAATTTGAGGAGCCCTCATATGCTGTAAGGAGGCAGAGCACGCCCGGATCCTCCACGCTGCCACACAGAACGCACAATAATGTTTTTGTAGCTGGGACGTTTGAAGTAATTGATGGAGAATGCATAATTTTTAGTGGGGGGAAAAAGGAGAGAGAAAGGCAACGGCCAAAGGTCTATTGTTTGGCCTTTCCTGGCTTTGTTCACATTATTGGACATTGTGGTAAATAGCTTGGAAGAAAGCAGCAGATTGCCACGGCAACTGGAGCCTGGAATTGTCTGTTAGTACTTTAGAGCTTGCAGCTGCACAGCCTCCTCTCTGAAAGCACCCTGTTTTGGCCTTTGGGCTGGTAATTGCAAAGAGAGGAGGAGGTGTGGTGGTGGTGGTGGTGTGTGTGTGTGTGTGTGTGTATGTGTGTGTGTGTGTGTGTGTGTGCATGCGCGCGCGTGTGTGCGTGCGTGTGTGTGCGTGTGTGTGTGTGTGATTGGTGGTGGTGGTGGTGGTGGTGGATGGGGGGGACTCCTATTCTCCCTTCCCTCCTCTTTGCAACTATTCTACAACGTTCTTCTCCTGAAGTCTCATTCTGTCACTCCATCTTGGCACCCGTTCTCTTTTTCGTTTCAGTTCGTTTCTGCCGCTCGCTCACTTTCTCACCTCAGTTTGTCACCAGCTCTGTCACTCCGTCATACGCTCTCCTCACTCTTCACTCATTCTGTCTTTCAATCCAACCGCCCCGCCCCGCCCCCCCTCCCCCTGTCAGGTACCTCTGCATGTGAAGAGAGATAGCAGCATGCTGTAGAGTCATTTTGCTCCGTTTGTCAGCCCCCTTGTTAGGCTGCTGGATGCGTTTCATGTTGACGCTCCTATAAGTCAGCGAGTGCACCCTGCCATCCGTATCTCCTGAGTCATGCACATCCCATTTATGTATCAACACACTGTCAGGGAAAACACTCCACGTTTACATTTCAAAT